>NC_068981.1:105737761-105749761 GCF_001194135.2 Octopus bimaculoides
ATATATATATATATATATAAAATAAGATTTACGTTAAAAAAGCACAGAAATCTTGTTTGTGTAGATAAAGATTATTTAATCCATTACAATATGTACAGAGTCGACCGGTTTCGCTTCGCTAACCATGATTCAATGTTATGAAATCGTAATAACGTTTTGATTCAATCTTGCGTAGAAGGAGGTATGATACAGTTTTGAGGTTATACAGGAGAGTATAACTCGAGGGGGATAATCAGTGAATCTAATGTTATTTTAGCTAAAGGGATAATCAGTGGATATAATATTTCTTAGCTAAGGGGCGGTAAATTTTTTCCCCTTTTTTCTTGTTGTTTTTTTATTTGTGAAGTCCATTACATATTCATGTTAAGTTCTGGTTTGTATTTTTCAATAAATGTAGCCTCTTTATTTAGTCGTTGTTGAGTTAAAGTCCTTTAAGTGCATTGGTATAGTGGGAATATTGTGAATTGCGATCGGCGTTCCTTAGCACATCTGTCTGTGACCACTGAGTGGTATTTGACGGTATTGGGGTGGTAGATTTGTTGTTTGTGTAGTGTAGATCTATGTCTTAGGGACATTCCTGTTGAACCTATACAGTTCCTACTGCAGCTGGAATATGTTATGACATAGATGAGATTTTCAGAGGCGCAAGTGAAGTCCGTTTTAATTTAAAATTTTTGTCTTTGTTTAAAATAGAATTCTGAAATTACAAATAAGATTGAGGTAAAATTAGTAAGAAATTTTAGACAACATGCAAAAATTAGCCCTTTGGGATAATTCCAGTAATGTTGTTTGTCGGTTCGTTAGATTATTAAACAAAAAAGAGTTTCAAGAATCCTATATCGATAATTATTACGTATCATTATCTCGTATTCTTTTAAATAAGGCTATCACATTCGTTAAGAAAATTATGAAGTTATTCCAGTTTGAAATTGACGTTCTACTCACAGTTGGAAATACCTCGATTCTACTATTAGGTTAGCTTGGCGAGAAAATCTAGACCAGAAAATTTCGACATTGTAATCGATTTTTCGGACTCGGCTCAGTCAACAGACCAATGGGGCTTATACTTTTGGTGCCACTTGAACAAATCTTTTTCAAATTTAGGTGCTGGTGAATATAAGGATGATGCACCGTTAACTGTATTGAGTAAAAACACTCTGGCTCGGAAAGGAGTAGGAAGAGAATCCATAAATTCTTTAAGGATTTCGGTCTAAGAATTTATTTCAAGAACAATATTAAGGTAGCTAATTTCCTAGGTATAAAGCTTGACCTTAGGTCTGAGCTTTATTATTCTCTTCATAAGTCAAACGAATCTTTACAATATGTCCATAGATCCTTCTGTTACTCTAAATCTGTCAATCAGAGTCTGGTTAATAATATTTTCATTAAATTTTCAAACCACTCGGCTAGTGAGTGTTGAAATAATGCAGAGTATCATAATGAGACCTCAGCTGGGAGCATTTATAGTAAAAATTAGACACTGTACTGAGACTACATTAAAACAAGTCATAAACTATTGTTCTTATTTCCATGTCATTTCAATAGTCTTAACATTAACATTAGCAGTAGGGTAGGAATAGGTGTAGGATAACTAAGAGGCGATACATGCCTAACTGACAAATAGTATAACCTAATGACTTAGTTCATAAGAATATATAATATGCATAAGAATCAGCACCACCATTCCGATCGAAGCTAAATTCCAGACATCCCACTTACTAATATTTTCTGTCTATATAGGAGTGTATGCACGCTTTACCTGCGGATACCTGCTGGGTGCCTGTATTCACTCTTGTATATACCTAACTGATACGGACTTACCTTTTGATGTCTACTGTTTTTAAATTATAAAATATACCCGAGGGAAGTACAGAGCTTTATATTTTAACTCTAAATAGTGTTAAATCTTTTAAAGTCTTATCATTGATTTTTAACCGATGGACTACTTTATTGTACCTCATTTCTTTATTTTATTTTATTTTATATCGACCTATATTATATATTTCAAATTTTTAATCGTATTAATTTTAACTTCAACTTGATTCGGAGCTTATATGAAATGATATATGTGTACTGTGTTATACCTTTAACTCAAATTTATTTGTATGTTATCGGTTGAAATAATATATTCGTTCTATTTCTTGCATCTTACTTCTTATATATTTCTTATTCTTCTATTTATTTTATTTTCTTACGTTATCTTTCTTACGTTATTCTTATATCTTTTTATTCCTTATGTTTGTTGGATTATGTTGTATCTCTTATATGTGTTCATTGAGGGGGTGTGATATGTTGAGTCGTTAACCCAGCGTTTTTTTATTCTATAACTAATATTTTATATATATATATATATATATATATATATAATGTCCCTTTCGCTTGGGCATTATCTGAAAGTGTTCGGTCTGCTTTCTTTTTCTCGTGCTAGTTCTACGGGACTCTATAACATTTGGTACCGGTACATCGCAGAAGTTTTTTTATTGCAAACAGACCATATACCTTTGCTGTCGATTTATGCGTCTAAAAAAGAGTTACTGATTCATACTGCGAACCGCCTGCAACGTTAGGGTGTAATATTACTAAAATTGCCTTCGCTACCTCCACAACTTGGGATTCTATGTCCATGGAGGCAATGACAACTCTTTGTTCAATAGTGTCATCAACCATAACAGACTTAAAGCTTAATATTTCAGAAAATTGCTCAATCACTGTTGATTTAATGAAGAAAAAAAGAATGGAGTGAATCTTAGAAAATATAGGAATCGATGCTGACCCTTTGTTTACCTCATGAACTGACAGAGCTTCTTAAATTAATTTGCTTCAGTAGCAGTTTGATATCTCTAGAAAGAGTTTCCTTGTAAGTACTCTACAACTGCCTGAGTGCTATCTGCCGTTCCGGATATACATTATCGTAATAAAGAAGCACTAAAGAAGCACTAGAGAATTCATCACACTCTTGGACATTAAAGAGTTAATGTTTTGTCAAAGATATGCCACCTATATGCTGATCAGTGACTCCGTACTACCAACCCGTCAAGTCTACACGTGTCACCGATGCTGGAAGACTTTATGAAAAAAGAAAGAAGGTAAGTCAGTAATAACTGTACAGAGTTTAGGTCCCATAAGTTTTGCATAAACACCAAATAGACCCTTTCTACTCTATTAGCATAAACTAGAGTCTAATCTTGGTAAGATATCTGGCAGGGAAATGTGGAGGAATCATGATTTTGAGAGAGCTCTGCAGATTCTCTAAATAGCTCGACACCTGGACATGCTTTCATGAAAGCGAAGGGGTATCTCATTCCCCACGCTATATAACTATACATACATATATATGTATGTATATACATACATTTAATATGCACACATATATGCGTTTTGGCAACAGCTTGAAAATTCTACAAAAATAGTAATATTGACTTCAAAATTTGGTACAAGGCCAGCAATTTCGGGAAAGCAAGTAAGTCGATTACATAGACCCCAATAAGACCCCTGCTACTTATTTTATCGATCAATGAGGAAAGGCAAAATCAACCTCGGCGGAATTTGAGCTCAGATCGTGAAGATGGACGAAATAGCGCAAAGCATTTAGTCCGGCTAGCTAATAATTCTGCCATGTAGCTGCCTTGCAGAAATAGTAATATCTCACAAGAAAAGAATGGGGAAGTGCTTAACACCAGTCCGTCGCCCTTTGTATGTCATATAGTAATACTAAAATAGTATATACTAAACAGCAAAAATAAATGCATCAACCTAGTGCCTCAAAAAGAAAAGAACAATGTTCGAGTTGGTAGAGAACACCTCAAGAAGTACTTTCTTCCCGTTGATCAACCGTGTGACTTCGTAATTGCTAGGCTAGCGTTCTTCAACAAAAAACTACAAAAGAAAAACTCTGCATATAAAAAAAAATGCAAGAAAGAAAAGAAAGACCATGCACATGTATCCTTTTCAAAAAAATGCGGAGGGTTCTAACTGACAGGAAGTATAGCTTCTCTTGGAATGAGACCGGTAGATTAAGTCACATTTTGAAAACTAGACTTTTGCGATCAAAGTGCAGAAGACAGCCACAAAATATTAAACAAACAAAAGAGAAAACGAAGCTTTTAAACCCCAAGATATAGCCGAAAAGTTGTCTGGAAAATGAGATTAAGGTACTATATAGAAAAGCAGTATAATGCTGTTGCTATCTTATAGAAAGACCAGCACAGAAATAAATATAGAACTTACTTTTGTCGTTGAATATATTCATACATACATATTAATACATTCAATGCAAAGAGTATTGATGGAACATTTCCGGTAAAACCAAACGCAAGCATATTATGTTTGATGTTTGGAAAAAAATTACATGTAGTTATAACGATCACCTGTCCGAGATTACTTTCAAAATCAGCAAGAAAGAAAAATGTTTGAGAACAACTATTATTGATGCACTTGGTTTACTTGGCTAGCTTTTATCTTCTCTTTGTTTCCTTCATTAGATTGCGGCCATCCTGAGGTACTGTCTTGAAGAATTTTTAGTCGAACGAATCCACCCCAGTCCTTAAATGTTTTGCTAAGCCTGGTAATTATTCTATCAGCCTCTTTTTGCCGAACCGCTATATCATGGGGACGTAAACACACCAAAACCGGTTGTTAAGTGGTAGTAGGAAATAAATACACACACACACACACACACACACACACACACATACGACGGGCTTCTTTCTTTCAGTTTCCATCTACCAAATCCACTCACAGGTCTTTAGTCAGCCTGTGGTTGTTATAGTAGAAGACACTTGCCTAAGGTTCTACGCAGTGTGACTGAATCCGAAACCATGTGATTGGGAAGCAAGCTTCTTACCACGTCAGCCCCTATGTTAGTAAATATCTTGAAAGACTGGGTTTTCGGGCAAAAAATTGACCAGTAACATGCACTTTACAAATACAATCCGCAACCGAACCTTAGAAAGACGTGACACTTTTCTAAAGTTTGACATGTAACTCTTCCCCATCATTATTCCAGCGATGAAGTTTTGTTTGTTCCTTAGAAACCAGGCCATTATTTATAGGGGAAATTCAAATGGTTAAAAAATAGTAGTGTTTTGTTAAGCAATCTCATATGGCGGTTCTTCATTTATGAGAAGAATTTGAGTCTCCTCATTGAACTGATAAATCATTTGGGAACATGTGAGGATTGGTTCAGATCACTCGACAGCTAAAAGAAGCCACTTGCTTAATTTGGCATAAAAATTTTGCAAAACGCAGATGTGAGTGTGTTTTTAAAAAGTTCACTTTGTATAAACGTAGATCCTAGATCCATTCCATTCTGTGGTACTTTCTGCATGACCATCATATATAGGTGTGTGTGTGTGTGTGTGTGTGTGTGTGTTTATATACATAAATAGCGAGATAGATATCTTTTATCTTTTATCATTTATTTGTTTCCGTCATTGACTGCAGCCATGCAGAGGCACCGCTTTGAAGGGTTTAGTTAAACAAATCTACTCCAGTGCTTATTTTTTAAGCTGGCAGGATCGTTAGCAGGCTGGGCAAAATGCTTAACAGCATTTCGTCCGTCTTTACGTTCTGAGTTCAAATTTCGTCGAGGTTGACTTTGCCTTTCACTCTGTCGAAGACGATAAAATAAGTTAAGCACTGGAGTCAATGTTATCGACTTTCCCCTTTCCCCAAATTGCTAGCCTTGTGCAATAATTTTAAACAAATACATTACCCGTAAAAATAAACATTTTAAATTTATTATTTTATTGGCCACAAGGGCTAATATAAATTATACATAAAAGACAACACAATACGATACAAAGGGTTTTCCCATTCGTGTAAACATTAAATAATAAACATTTTTAATGGAACATGTTCATTCAGATAAAAAATTCTAACATACCAGATATCTCAAAATTAGATGCTATAAATCTTTTAGTGTTTGTATTTACACAATCACGTTGAGCATAAAGATGTCACTCCAAGATGATCTGATTCCTATCTCAAACATTTAATATATCTGAGAAAATGTAGAAAGAAAGTTTCTTCGGCCCCGGACCCTAACCCAGCTCACTGCTATCAGGTTGGAGATGGCTATCCGTAAGAGTGCGCCCTGTAAGTCAGAGTGGCTGTTCCAGCGTATCTTCTTTGCCACCCTCCGGAGCAACACCTTTTCCATTTTGTATGATGGGAGCATGAGGTATCTGACAAGCCCTTTTAGATATTTCTTTGCTATGAGGAATATTTAAACTTATTTAGGGCGGCGAGCTGGCAGAAACGTTAGCACGCAGAGCGAAACGCTTATCAGTATTTCGTCTGTTCTTGCATTCTGAGTTCAAATCCCGCCGCGGTCGACTTTGCCCTTCATCGTTTCGGGGTCGATAAAGTAAGTACCAGTTGCGTACTGGGATCGATCTAATCAACTGGCTCCCTCCCCCAAAACTTCGGGTCTTGTACCTAGATTAGAAAAGAATATTCAAACTTGTAGAATATTTACAAAAAGAATATAAAAAGCAAACGAATGATAGGATACATTCATTATTGTAGATTATAACAATAATTACGTTCTGATAACTGCCTCCCTATGTCTTCACCTCAATATGTCCACAGAAGATGAGAATGAAATCCATTACTGACTTAACGTAAAAAGAGAAAGTAAACAAACGTTGTCTCTATGTAGAGAAAAAAAATGAGTAAAAACGGATGTATCTATCCCATTTCAGCACCCAGAAACCATTGAGTGTAGATTCATTGAAATACATCTGGATAGTATGATAAAAATTAATTTTGAAAAACTTGGTCAAGTACTTCTACTTGTAAAATAAATTACAATATTGATTTCTTCCATTGTAAAGCACTTTCCCACCGGATGTCCATGCATTTACAAAAAGGAAACATTACACAATATGAGATAAAACAAGATTGTAAAACAGTACTTAATGATACACCTACTTTATATGGAACTCCTTAAAAAAGAGATCTGTAGCAAAACACTACAGAACAATGAACATACTTGAGGTGCACACATATAACAATGATCGCTTTCAGTTTTCTGAAAATTATGGATATGTAAAATAAATAGATAAATAAAAATGTGTTTACTTAAAAATTTGTTTTAAAAACACAAATGTTCTAAATCACTCAAGCAATAAAGAAAGCCCACTCCCTGACTACTAAAATTAGTGTATCTGAGAAACAGCTATCCTTAAACCTTGTATATGATTAATTACTAACACAGGCACAAATCTTCGAATTTTGTTAGACAAATTTGTATGTCAAAAACTACAATGGCGTGTCATGAGTTATTCTTATAGCACTTCTTCAAAACTCATCACCAGTGATGAATTTTCCAAGGCGATGATGTGCCCTTCCGTAACAACAGAGATTAAAATTCGTTGGCAGATTTCAAAACGATTTATTTGTGCAATTCTGTGAATATATATATATATATATATATATATATAGTTGAAATTTATAGAAAACAAAAGACAAAGACAGGTGTATGAACAACAAGCAAATGTAGTAGTTTGATGCTCGGGAAAATGAAAACCTCTTTTACGTTTCGGGCCTACGCTCTTCAGCAGAAAGGAATAAGAGAAAATAAACAGATATATATATATAAGCAGTTAAGTCTATGTCCGGTCATAGACTGACCAATGGTTTCGCATCCACAAGGCCTTAGCCCTGTGAATGTCTCGTCAGATTTTAAAGCCGAAGACAAATGTAACTCTTCACCTCTGGGAAGCAGGAATTCGTTATGGTCATTTGGTCAGCTAGTCACCAAAGAATAAATAGCCCGTGGTCAGTGAGGACGGATTATCTCCCTTAGACCAGTTTTTTGTGGGCCAAAAGTGGGAAAACAAGGGATTTACCCCTTGGGCTTCTTTTAGATCGTAAGGACCTTTCGGGTCTAATCGAAAAACGAAGAATCCCATACTTGCAACATGTAGCGTCTGAAATGGATGCAAGGAATGTAAATTTCCTGGCGAGTGTTCAGTGATCCAGGTTTCAGGGAGTCTTTGAGTATCCTTGCTTGCTCGGCTATACAAAGGGTCCCGGCCTCTCTAAGATCCTTCGCTTGATATCGTATGGGAGTCCCTTCATCTTTGAGGCGCCACACGTGGATACCAGGGATGTGACGAATAGTCTTTCTGGGATCTTGAAAGAGGATCTGTGGTTTTAGAGGCGTCACTTGAAGGCAGTCCCGGCTGACACAATATATTTCCAGGTTTGAGCGCTGGTTGTGCTCACATTACTGGCACATCTTTAGTTGGCTCCGGTCCTGGAGATGTTGTTGCCACCAGTGTTGCAGGGGCTGCTACTGGTGTGGTTATCATTATGAGGCGTGGGTCCTGCGATATTGCTGTGGCTGTTGTCATTGTGGTCGCAATAGTGATGTGGGTACTGTCGCTGGTAATATTAGACGCGGGGCCGGTAGTCTTGCTAGTGTCGGCATGGTCATCCTCTCAGGCCCTAGTGCTGGTATTTCTGCCGCTGTCGCTACTACTGATACCGTCGATGATGTTGGATAATCCGTTGCTGGTATTACCATGATTGCTAGGTCTGGCTATCACCACAGCCACATTGATGACTCCCTCGCCCTCACATTGGCCTCCCACTGGACAGTTATTCTTCCCCCTGCAAGAACAGCCGACCTCCTCCCGAGTTTTATGGGTGTTAGCTAATATACTTTTCATGTTGGGTACACAAGAAAATCCATCACACTAGAGAATAAGTCGGTCATAAACTTATCTAAACTAAAACTTCCACCAGACGATATCTCTGTCTTAGAGCTTGGACTGAGTTTCTGCCCAAACACTAAGAATTTCGACAAAAATAAACTAGCTCAAGGGTTATTTCAGTCTGTCCGCCGTCACAAGCTGAAGGAATATTGTTTTGAAAAAATTATAACAAGGAGTCAGAAAACCCCATTCTTTATTGGAAATAAGAATGATGACCGAATCTGGCATGATTGGATTGAAAAAAATACTAGTTGGCATCTACATGAAGTTCGGGATGGACGTTCATAAGTACTACCGGAATTTCTTGAATCTTGTCAGAGAAAGCTTTAAAAGAAGTGGGAAGAAGTCCTGAAATAACCTCACAAATTCCCAGCGTTACGCACTCCGTCGTCTAGCTAATAATGATTTTATTGTTATTGAAATGCCAGATAGGGGAGGCGATATTGTAATTATGGACAAATGTGAGTGTATTTCGGCTTGTGAAGAAGTTTTAATTGACAAAACTTCATATGAAGAATTACCTGTCGTTCCAAACCTCAATTACAGAAAAAAACTTGACAAAATAATTCTGGAAATGGAGGAAAACAATTTCATAAATAAAGCTGAATCCACGATTTTACAGTCAGAAAAAGAACACATGTATGTTATAGTCTCCCCAAAATACACAAAAAATTTGAAAATTTTCCTCCAACGCGCCCAATTTGTAGTGGATATGAGTGCTGTACAGTCAAAATTTAGGAGTGGCTGGATGATTTTCTATTCCCTGTCGCAAAAAAAAAAAAATCAAGTTCCTATATTCGGGATATTTTTGATTTTGTGACTAAAATCAACAACTTTTCTAAGCACCGAAGCAATGTCAAAAACTGTTGTTTGGTAATCGTGGATGTTTCTTCTCTATATCCCAATATTGATCATGATGAAGGGGTAGAAACATGCATGAATGCCTTCGAAAAACGGTCAAACAAAAGTATTCCATCTAATTTTCTCAGTAGGTTATTGAGGTTTGTGTTACAAAATAACACAATGGAGTTTGGGCAAACATTTTACCACCAGATGAGGGATTGCACCATGGCAGTTAATTTCGCTAATATCTTCATGACGAAATTCGAGACACAGTTACTGAAGGTATTTAAAATCCCTACATGTTCATGGACCAATGCCCTGATTATGGTTCATTGATGACGTCTTTTTTGTCTGGGAAAGATAACTGGATATTAATTGACTTCTTGCATTTCTGTGATTGTTATGCTAAAAACTATGACTTTAAGTTCAACATAAAAATTACGTCTAGTTTTTCAAAAACTAGCGTTGAGATTTTGGACGCAAAAGTTAGCCCACATTTACCTCCACCGCCGCTCCGATCAGCCACATAATTCGGTCAAATCCGAAATCCCAAATATTAAGAATAAAACGGATTTATACTGATATAAGGGTCTACTGGAAACATACAAATGCTTTTGTACACCATTATATCAAACGCGGTTACAGTGAATCACGATTTAAAATGACATAGCTAAGATTAGCAAGGAAAGTCAAACTTCCAGGTATAATTTTAGCAAACAAAGTAAAATATGTGATAGAGTTCCTTTAGTGATCAACTGGCACCGAAATTTCAAATTTGTTACATCAAAGTTACCAGCATGTTGCAGAAAAATATCCACGTTCCAAACAAGTATTCCTTCAGTCGACTATTGTAACCTTTAGACAGAATGAAACTATTAACCTCTACTTTTGGCTCCAAGAAAACTAACATTGAAGTTTCTGCACGCTGTACCTTGAAAAACAGCCGCAAAAGAGGTAAGCCCTGTTCATTGTGCAACATGAATCAAGTCGATTCCATCAGGAATCATAGCAGAAATGTTAGGGTTTATGCGGAAGATGAGACGAGTAGAAATTTCCATTTAGTATACGCAGCAGAGTGCACTTGATTTATGTTAGTTGTACAACAGAACAATTAAACAAAAAATTCTATAGGCACAGGTATGACGTCAGGCACAATAGCAATAGTTCAACAGAACTCACCGAACATTTTACATCAAATGGCTGCAATTTTGAAAAAGACTTGATAGTGCATATTCTCAGAAAATATTCTGAATCGACCACACTTTCAGTCCTCAAAATGCACGAGGAGAAATATGTTAGTGAGTTATTAACATCATACCCTGAAGGAATGAACAAAATGGCAAGGGAATTTCATCATATTTACACAAAACTGCTTGATTACATATTCTTTTTCCTTTTTCCTTTTTCTTTTCTTTCTTCTTTTATCTTTTTCTTTCTTTTTCTTTTCGCCAGTTGAAAATTGAAGACTGATAATGTCATTCCGTCAAAGTGGAAACGGAGGATCTTTTCGTTTAAACTTTTGAACTTGAATTTCTATAATTTTGTATTTCTATGTATCACCTTCCATTTTGAACTCAATAAAGAAGCTGTCGAAATATCGTTTAAACCAATAAAATAGCTGTTGTAATCGCATCGCGCTCTTTGTATTGTCTAATAATAATAATCCTTTCAACTATAGACGCAAGGCATGAAATTTTGGGGAGAGAAATAGACGATTACATCGACCGCAGTACTCAACTGGTACTTATTTTATCGACCCCGAAATGACGAAAGACAAAGTCGACCTCGGCGGTATTTTGTAGTAATTGCTCCGGCGGTTGTATTTTAACCACGTTATCATTTATTTGCATCATTTTACTATATTTCATAAAATCACACTTATTCGTCGAAAGCAGCCGGGTTCCACCCCCAGCTGCCAACGCAAAACTTTCTTTTTTCTTTTTTTGGTTGTTCAGTTTGGATGCTAGGTGCATTAATTATTCTTTTGGACACAATACTTTTGTTTTTTGACAGACTCGGGTATTCTTCTAGTGGAAGTTCTGATGAGCTTTCAGACACATCTCCAAATAACTCATACATTTTGTTATTCTTTTTTGCAACGGGGAAATCCATTATTTCTTTGCACGTAGCTGGCTCCTCGCCAGACAACATGCAATTCTTCGCTTCGACAGGAAAAACAAACATCTCTGTTCCAACTGTAGGCCTCTCGCTAGACGACATTCTTTCCCCCAACGGGGGAATGAACAACGCATGCTTTCTACAAGCACTTAGTGTTTTCAAATGAAAACTCCAACAGTTACGAAATTCAACAATTTAACAAGAAACAGCAGTTATTAGAAACAGCAGTTATTATCAATAATAACACTAAGAAACAGCAATTTTCACCACGAACACATGTGCGACGCGTAATAAACAAAACTCACAGAGACGAAAT
>NC_068981.1:105755033-105757727 GCF_001194135.2 Octopus bimaculoides
CCATAGGCTACGTAGAAACGATGAACATGTTTTCAAGGGAGATAATCAAAGAACGTAACGTAATACTTCATGTAAAGTAAATATAACAAATGAAAAATCCTTCAAGAATACATAAAAATTCCCAGATCACTACCAAAATTTCATCATCTGTTCCTTGTGTTATTACCAACTTTTCATACAAGTTTCATCAAATACCGTTCACAACTTTTTGAGTTATTTTGTATACAGAAGGACAGACGGACAAACCTACGTCGATGTAAACATAACTTCCTTCCTTGGAGGAGGTAATAAGACAAATGAAAAATCCCAATAAGGGAAAGCGATTTAAGGCTACTCGTGGAAAATCCCATAAAAGCCACTGGTGCCTGACCAACAGGGCTAGAGCCCTTCGTTTATTTTTCACAGGCGCATGCTCAAAATAGGTCCTTTCCGACATTCACCCACCTTTCAACAAATTTTCTAGAAGACAACACTTCCCTCTTCATCCTCACTTTTCTTTTCAAGTGAAACTTGAAAAGGTTTATGAGGGCTTGGCCAAAGAGGAAAGTGTCTGGCTTTAGCCTTTTCAAAGGAGTCCACCATACTACCTCTTTCACTACAACCACCAGACGAATACAAATTGCCTGCTCCCCCTAGCTAAAGGAGGGCGGCGGGACAATCTTCACTACGGATTCAGCTGATAGCCGGATCTGTTCTACAAGCGACAGCAGGTGTTCGACATAAACCCACAGGTCAGCAATGCTCGGGCACTGGACGAGTGCGTGCAGAACGGCTTCGTCACTCTGCGTCACCTTGGGTAGGCCCGGCTGACAACACTTCCGTGCTTGCAAAATTTATTCCAACCGGGTAGCACCCCTTGGTAACACTGCCAGACGAGGGGTTTCTGGTAGTTATCCATAAGCCCAGAAAGTCCCCCGGAACAGATCGGTGAGTTGTTCTTCGTCGTAACTCAGAGTTTCCCTGAGAACGTCGTCGCACTTTTCCTCCACTAACCCTCTATAGAACGCTAAAGTGGAACTACGACCGACCACATTGCCCGCTTGGCAGAGGACTGTGAGCGCTTGACTACACTCGAGGTGTCAAGCGCCCCTCCTCGGTCTACGCCTAATCCAGGACTGCAGCTCAGTCAAAGACACCAGCTGTGGAAGAGCGAGTCTAACAAACGGCAACCACACCTACTCACCGTCAAGGAAACGCTGGAGATGTCGCACTCTGAGCGCATGTCTGCGCATCAGCAACCACGGCATGCCCCCATTCAGCGGTTGTTGACAACAGATGGAGCACCTTACCAGCGGAACGCGATCCCTCCACAGAAATCAGAGGTGTATGCGGACCAGCTTGTTCCGCCAACGTAAGGGGCAAAGGACGACGGTCAAGCGCTAGTAGGTGACGGATGTGATGTACACATTCTCCCCCTCTGCTCGACCTTTCAGGAACAGCTTCCTCTCGGCCGATTTCTGGGTGAGATTGGTTACCCTGTTCGTCACTTTGTCCCAGTTTTTCTCCACCTGGATATATACATATATACACACACGCACATGCCCGCTTTCACAGGCTTGCGAACGTCTTGCGCAGAAAGAATACAAGGGCAGACATAACAAGGTAGCGTAGAACCTTCACTAGCTACAATGCCGGAAGTATGGATATGAGGTAATGGGAGCTTGGCACCAACATACACCAGAAAACGTAAAGGACGAAACGGGGAAGGCCGGACATAGTAACCTTTAGGAGGGAAAAACAAGAGTGCCTAATAACCAGGAGATCAACATATTATTATGAAAGAAAGAGAGGAGATCGATAAATATGGAGACTTGGGAATTGAGATCGCCATGATGTGGCAGCTACGACAGTCAAATATAAAACTTCTGGAAACTTCAGAAATACCGTACAATCTAAGTATATTGCAAAACATGGCATTACTTGGAACAGCACACATATTGCGTAAGGTCCTGTCTCTCTGAGATCCTTGTTGTAACGTGACAGACAGTATAAACCCCCGGTAGACACAATATCTTCAATCAACAAAATCACGATGTTGGATACTGTGTTACGTCTTAAATAATAATAATAATAATAATAATAATAATAATAATAATAATAATAATAATAATAATAATAAATGATAATAATACTGGTTTCAAATTTTGCCACAAGAATAGCCATTATGGGGGAGGGGATGAGTCAATTACATCGACTCCAGTGTTCAACTGGTACTTATTTTATCGAGCCTGAAAGAATCAAAGGCAAAGCCGACCTCGGCGGGATTTGAACTCAGAACGGAGCGACAGGCGAAATACCTCTAAGCATTTTGTTCTGCGTGCTAACGATTCTGCCAGCCCGCTGCCTTACTACTACTACTACTACTACTATTACTACTATCACAACCACTACTACTACTACTACTACTAATAATAATAATAATAATAATAATAATAATAATAATACCCCAATTTCTGGTTAAAACACCTGCCAGGAATGCATAAAAAGCTGGCAGAAAACTTTAACAACATACTAGCAGAGCTAGAGACAATGCCTGAATGGCTCACAAAAGGGAAAACCATCTTAATCCCCAAATCCACGGAAACGGAGAAACCACAAAACTATAGACCTATAACCTGTCTCCCTACGATCTACAAAGCCTTTACTGCAATAATATCGCAGAGATTGAGTAAACACCTGGAAAATAACAACCTG
>NC_068981.1:105759055-105763516 GCF_001194135.2 Octopus bimaculoides
AGAAATGGAAAAAACTTTCAAAATACAAAGACCTGGAAATAGAGATAACTCGAATGTGGAATCTAAAAACAGAAACAATTCCTATCATAGTAGGTGCCTTAAGTATAATAAAAAAATATTCAGACAAATACATAACAAAAACACCAGGACTTACAAATATATATAACATACAGAAAATTGCACTACTGGGTACTGCACACATTCTACGCAAAACACTTTCAATACAGTAAACATAAGAGCACCACAACAAACCACAGCACATACCCAAGGCGCACAGAGCTGCGCTCGGTAGTGAAGTGAAAGCACATTATAAAAATAAAACTACTGAACAATAATAATAATAAATCCTTTCTATTGTAGGCACAAGGCCTGAAATTTTGGGTGAGCGGATAAGTCGATTACATCGGTCAGTGCTTCACTGGTACTTAATTTATCGACACCGATAAGATGAAAGGCAAAGTCTATCTCCACGGAATTTGAGCTCAGAACGTAGCGGCAGACGAAATACCGTAAAGCATTTCGGTCGGCATGCTAACGATTCTGCCAGCTTGCCGCCTTAACAACAACAACAGCAGCAACAACAACAACAACAACAACAACAACAACAACAATGATAATAATAATAATAATAATAATAATATTAATAATAATAATAATAATTTCATTTTTTGGCCACTTGGGCCGCCATATAGGGGACAATGCAGACGTGGACAGTAGAGATTTTACACATTCAACGAGTACACAATTAAAACAATAACAATGATATCCAACAAAAAGAATATAACAATGAAAGTTTCCCAAAAGAGGGTGGGGTAATCACCTGGAGTTCGCTTAGGTACCCCACCAATCCTGAACCACTCGACGCTTCGAGGGTATCCGGCAAGGGCAACCTTCTCCCTCTCAAATTCACTAGCCTACAGGTGCATTATTAGAGTAGGTCCACTCACAAGGGACATTTTCGCTACATTCATCCACCTTTTAGCAAATGTACTGAGAGGCAGCACTTCTCTCTCCACCCTCATCTTCCTTTCCAAGTTAAATTTGAAAAAGTTGATGGAGGAATGGCCGAGGAGAAAAGTGATTGTCTTCAGTCCTTTCGACCGGTCTACCATACAACCTCTTTCGCTACTGCTATCAGACTGAGGAAAATTGCCTGCCCTTCCTGACCAATGGAAGGCAGCGGATCGATCTTCACTATGGACTCGGCCGATAGCCGGATCTGTCCTACACGTGATAACAACTGTTCAACATAACTCCACAAGTCAGTAATGCAAGGACACTGACGAGTGGGTGCAGAAAGGTCTCGTCACTCTGAGCGCATCTCGGGCAGGTCCGTCTGACAGCGCCTCCGTGCCTGTAGAGTTTATCACGAACCGGCAGTGCCTGCCGGTAGCATTGCCAAGCTAGAGATTTCTGGAAGTTAATATGCTACTGCCTGGTACAGCTTAATGACCACCTCGAGAACCCAGTTACCACAGAAACTGTTCGCCAGGAACTGCACAAAGCCGGGTTTCACAGGAGGGCCGCAATCAGAAAACCACTACTTTCAAAAACAAACGTTTCAAAGCGTTTAGAGTGGAGTAAAACATACAGAATCAGTCCCGAGAGCAGTGAAAGAATGTTATTTTCTCGGACGAGTCATCTTTTACCTTATTTCCGACCACCGGTCGAGTATACGTGTGGAGACAGCCAAAAGAAGTATCTGACCCAGACTGCCTTCTCCCAACAGTTAAACATGGAGGAGGATCTGTGATGATCTGGGTGGGGGGGCTATATCTTGGAAATCTGCCGGCCCAATGGTTTCCCTTCATGGTAGAATTAATAGACAAGACTATTTAAGCATTTTATCTGATCAAATTCATCCTATGGTTGCGGAACTGTTTCCGTGGGAAACGCTATCTTTCAGGATGATAATGCACCAATTCATACAGCTAAAGTTGTTACTGAATGGCGCGAGGAACATTCTAGTGAAGTTGAACATCTTATCTGGCCACCACAGTCCTCAGATTTCAATGTTATTGAACATTCATGATGCATTTTAGAAAAACAAGTAAGGAGTCAATATCCTCCACCATCATCACTACAAGAATTGGAGACTGTTTTAACTGAAGAATGAACAACAATTCCTTTGGACATAATTGAAACTTTGTACGAGTCCATACTTCGTAGAATTCCAGTTGTAATTACTGCCAAAGGCGGTCCTACCCCATATTAAAATTGTTTGAAATTTTAAGGTGCTTCCATTATTTTGTCCAGTCCCTGTACGCTAACCGCCTACCGAAATTATTTGGTGGGTAGAAGACTAGTAACAGGTTCTTGGTGTTTCTATTCACAACTTGGAATAAAATAATTATTGCAAAAAGACACCAATCCTGGTGTAAATTAATATTTTGAACTGAACTTAGTTGGAGCGTTTGAAAGCACATCCGATGTGTTCCGAAGCAAATATAATAATAATAATAATAATAATAATAATAATAATAATAATAATAATAATAATAATAATAATAATAATGATGATGATGATGATGATGATGATAATAATAATAATAATAAATGCCCTTATGCAGTACCAGGCAGTAGAACTCATGGCTTTTGATCTCAGCTGATTGGAAGTGTTATCATGTACATTATTTTGTTTTGATATAAAAGATGGGCTACAGAAAATATTCTGCTCCATACCACAGATCTACTTGTCAGTTGATTGACCTTAACCAGTTGAGCATGACACTGAGTGGCTGGCGATATGTGCATCTCTGATCACGAGCAAAAGTAGTGGGAGAGCATCATAGCCATGTGTTGAGAAGAATTTTGGGGGATTTGAATAAGTCACCTCTGGATACATGGCTGTTTTGTTCATCATCCTTAAACAAACCTTATTCGGAGACCTTTTGAGCAGGATGGGCTACTCAACCTGAAGAAAATTCTAACTGGGCCCTATCTGCAAGGTAATGTATTGTTTATCTTGATATGAGATCACCATGTTGCGCACATATAGTTGTGATGCATGTGCCTAATGTACTCTTATCAGTCATGATAGGTCTATTGGGCTTCGTATATTTTACCCCAGTGTCATTTTGATGGCACGCGCTGCTCTCTCACTCAATTATAATAATCATTACTTAGATATTCAGCAGCTTTTGTAGACTGGACAAAAACTGAATTAGCAAAGCTAGACAGAAGAACTAGAAAGGAATTCAATATGAATGGAGGACTTCACCCAAGGGCAGGTGTAGCAAGATTATATCTACCTAGAAAGGAAGGTGAAAGACGGTTAATATCAATAGAAGACTGTGTGGAGTTAGATAGAGTAGATATAATAGACACTTATGTAGGTAATAGCGAAGAAAGTTAATTAAAATCTGCTAGAGTCACAGCAAGACATAGGGAAACCAAAACACCAAAGGAACCATTACCTCCCATAATTCTATTAACTGGTATTTTTTTTATGAAACTTTGATTTCTAGCATAAAACAGCCTTTGAAACACGCTGGAATGATCAAAATAACATTTTTAATAGAAATAAGCGAGATATTGGGTGATCTCATATGAGATCACTGGGATGATACAGTTGCAATAACCCTAGTGCATCTGAAAATGCAATCTCTAATTTTGGTATTCAAAACTACTTATTCTATAGGGATAAATGAATAACTATACATAACCATAAACACTTTATTTTTCAAAGCAAAAAAAGACATACAATACCAAAAAATATACATAAAGCAAAAAAGATATTTTTATTTTCAAAGGGAAAAATTAGCTATACAAAAATAACTAATATGAACTAATGCTATAAATGTTTGTCCTTTGTAATTATAACGATATGAAGAGAAACAGTTCACACATATCGTGACTGCACGCTTTGGTCAATTTTTGATAGGTACTTTTATCTTCAGCCATTGGACTTATGATAAGAAGAAAAACAGGTTACGCATAGAGTGACTGTGCATTTCGAACACTATGACCTGGGCATAGCAGTGCATGGCTTATTCTGGCGTCGCCTTTGTTCACTTCGTTTCATTATAATGTGTCCTTTGCAATCAAAACGAACATCATGAGAGATATGTGAAGGCGCTGAACAGCTGCGCATTTTACCTGGTTGTTACCTGTTTGTAGAAATTTTTCAATAGGATCGGCAAATTACTCTTCTAAATAAAAGCAAATCCATTTTGGTGGCTGGTTTTTCATCGTCGCTATTTATCAAGTTATATATGATATGGGCATTCACAACTGCCATGTCCACAATTCGAATGAAGATAGGCCAATACCACTTTTTAGCTCTGATTGTTGTTACATATTTGCTGAGCCACCAATCATGCTTATCGACACCTCCCATATATGCGCTGTAATTTTTGAACGCATGAGGTTGAGAAACTGAATCCTTTTCTTTGCATTCCTTCAGTCAACGTTACACTTTTTGAAGAGGTTCCACTGTATCATAATTAGTTCCAATAGTGA
>NC_068981.1:105764291-105769090 GCF_001194135.2 Octopus bimaculoides
GAAGAATGCTGTGAGCGCTTGACGGCACTCGAGGTGCCAAGCGCCCCTGCTCGGTCTACGCCTAATCCAGAATTGCAACTCAGTCAAAGAAACGAGCTGTGGGAGAGCGTGTCTAACAAACCATGACCACACCTGCTCACTGTCAAGGAAGACCGGACGGAAACCAGCTGCCCTGAGAACAGATGCCAAGTATTGATGGTCGACCCTATCGAAGGCTTTAGACTGATCTAAATTGATCAAAGTCCCACCCATGCCAACTTCATAACCCATCCTCTCTATGATATAACGCATGAGGTAGAGGTTGTCACGTACAGTCCTGGTTGGGATGGCACATGGTTGCGCCTTGCTAATCAGCCTGTCCACGATAAGCGCCAACCTCTTGGCTAACACCTTGGCCAAAATCTTCAACTCTGCATTGAGCAGAGTGATGGGCCTAAAATTTTCTATAACATCCCCCTTATTTGGGTCCCTTCTCAGCAGTTCCACCGCCACTCGACAAACAAAAGTGGGAATTTTTCCATTTTGTTACCAGTTGAGGTAGACGTCTCTTAAGTGGCCCGCAAACAAGTCTGGCATTGAAATACAAAGCTCGCAGGACAGACCATCTAAACCCAGATTCAGCTCTGCGCTGAATAACAACATGGACGTGTTACACGGGGATCTCCATACAAAAACAAATCTAATCTAATAACATCGGTGGAAGAGGAAAAAGGAATCTGTGGAAAACCTGAAGGAAGCGGCGTTTTAACGAAAATAACCACAAAAAAAATGATATTTTATTGCCATACAAAGCACAAATTCTCCCATGCACGATGTCTCAATGAAACATATGCGAAAGACACGTGCGAAATCAACATCGCAACGTTTGCAAATGATATAAGTGGAACAAAACAGTAAGTACATAAATTGATTAGTTACGCATACACTTGAATGTCTACACAATCATATATACATTTTAATATCCATAGGACTACACATACACCCCAATGCTTACACAACTACGTAAAATTTACAAGACACACATAGACACATATGAAAGCACGTGTCACAGACGAAGCAAAACAATAACAAAGCAATTATCTTCGAACTAACATAGACAGAGTGAACAACTCATAAGTTTAAAAACATCACGAAGAAACTATGCCCAGAGATAAACCCGTCAAAAAAAAATACAGACGAACGCAGATCTTTTAGCCTTAAGAAACTACGTTATGAACAATATTTTCATTCAGAGAACTCGGAGGCGTTGTTGTCTCAAAAAGTTAACTTTAAACAGACATACCTGTCCCCTAATGCCAACGTCCAAACTCATCATGCCTCAATGATAACAACGCAAAATACACACCGGATCATACGTCACCCGGGTCAACAAGGTCCGCGCACCCCAGTGTGGAAGCAGACTAGATGCGAAAAATTAGCTACTGGTTCAAATCTTGCCGAAACATAGGAGCTGGAAGTACCCCACAACCGGAATATTCCAACAGATGGCCATCCACGCTCGTCATCAAATAACCAAAAGAAAGGGAATGAAAAATAGTCAAGGGAATATAATAAAGAAGTTCTTAAGGCCTTCTATCGTGCCATGTATTTCCCCACAAATAAATCTAATACTGAACAAACCTACCTAAACTGGAAAGAGAAGCACCCTGAAGTAAGATCCTGCATAGTAATAAACTTGCCAACGTCCGAAGAAATATTATGAAAAGGAAATTACTAACTGAATTAGAGATTGACCAAATTAAACAATCAATAAGGGATAAAAGGAACGAAGTTGCAGCTAAAAAAGATACTACTGAGGAAATAATTTTACAGGCCTAGTAAAAATGCAGTAATGATAGAAAGAGTCAATGTAACTAATAAGCCAAATGAAATACTCTCTGAACCAACCATAAACACCAAAATCAAATAGATGAAGAAAGTCTCACAGAAATTGAGCCAACTGAACTAGATGATTTAAAAAATCAAACCATAATTGAATGGCTGAAATTTAAAGAAACCAATATGAATAAGCGTGACACTCTCCCAAAAATTCTCAACTCTAATCAAAATCTGAAAGTAATTGATAAAATCTGCCTTGCACTTAAGGGTATAATTTCAGCTAATAATGCTGATATTACAGATCTCAACCACCTGTACTACGCATCCGAGAATATCTCAACGATTCTGTGGTGAAAAGATTAGAAAACAACAACATTCCCACAAAATGCCTATTTGGTAAGAACGTATTCAACACTAAATTCAGTTACTTAGGTCTGACATAGAATGTTTAAAAATCATTAAGTTTATGCCTAAACATAATCTGGAAGATACTCACTGGAATATGTGCAGCAAAGACATATACTTTTCTGGCACAGGAAGAAATACTACTAAGGGAACAAAAAGGATGTAGGAAGAGTTCTCAGAGTACCAGGGATCACCTGGTCATCGATAAAACAGTTTTGAGGCATTGTAAAAAACATTATACAAACATGTCTATGGCTTGGATTGTCTTTAAGAAGGCATATGATATGGTGCCTCATTCTTGGATCGTTGAATGCCTGCAGATGTTTTGTGTTGCTGAAAACATCACAAATTTTCTGATTCATAGCATGAAAGAGTCGAAATCCAAATTGTACTCAAGTAATGTATTCCTTAGAGAAGTTAATATTAAAAGGGGAATCTTCCAAGGTGACTCGTTTTCTCTGTTACTATTTTTTCACTAATACTCATAACAATGACTCTTAGGAAAGTTAAGATGGGTTACCGATGTGGGAAGAAAAACCCATCATTGAACCATCTTCTGTTTATAGATGGCCTAAAATTGTTTGGGAAATCTGAAAAATAGATAGATTCCTTAACCAAAACAGTCCAGAAGTGTGATAGGGACATCGGTATGGAATTTGGGATTACCAAATGCTCAGTACTTAATATGAAAAGAGGGAAGAAAGCATCCTGCAGAGGATTACGGTTACCATCAGGAGAGACCATGGGTGAACCCGATTGTAGTGGGTATAGATATTTAGGGATTTTGGAACTGGATGACATTCTACACAGAGAAATGAAAGTCAAGGCCTCAAAAAAGGGTGAAGATGGTGTTGAAATTCAACCTGAATGCCAAAAAATTGATTACCACAATGAATATCTGGGCAGTTGCGGTAGTCAGATATAGTGCGTCCATCCTCAAATGGACTAACGAGGAAATATCAACATTGGATAGAACGACGAGAAAGTTGATGACGCTGCATGGGATGCTACACCCTAAAGCAAACGAAAAGAGGCTGTGTATAAAAAGAAAGAATGGTGGCAGAGGACTAATTAGTACAAACCATTGCATAAGGAGTGAAAGTAGAACGCTTGCCGAGTATTTGATAAATAGTGATGAAGACCTGCTGCAATATGCCGCGAAAGATATGGGTGTAAATGCAGATGAAATGATGGGCAAGGAAGAGTTTAAACATAGAGCTGAGGAGAAGAGAAAAGACTTCTTGAAATGAGAATGCATGGACAGTTTTAAAGGAATACACATGACGTTAAGGATAATACAGTATTGTGGGCATGGCTTGAACGAGGTGATTTGAAGCGTACCACCGAAAGCCTGATCATTGTTGCACAAGAGCAGGCTCTCGCTAACAATTCAGTGAAGTATAACATCTATAAAACTTCTGACACCCAGAAACGCAGACTCTATGGAAAGAGTGTGGAAAATGTGACCCACTTAGTAAGTGGATGTGAGAGTCTTGCACAAAAAGAATACAAGCGCCGCCACGATAAAATGTGTGTTTATCTTAATTGGCTCATATACTGTAAATACAAATATGAAGTAACAGAGAACTGGTATGAGCATTGTACCAAGTAAAGTTATGCAGGAGGATGGAAAAGTAGCGATACTCTGGGACTATGATTTTCAGACGGATCGTGTAATCGAACACCGTCAGCCGGATAGTGTCATATTGAGTAAGAAAGACAAATACTGTCAGATCATTGATGTAGCCATACCAAATGACATGAATGTTGTGAGTAAAGAGGTTGAAAAAATCACCAAGTACTCCGAAATGAAAGTGGAAATGGCAAGACTGTATGAAATGTGAGAAGGTAATGTAAAAGTGATACCAGTGGTGATCGAAGCGTTGGGCTCAATCCCATTGAAACTTCAAGACTTCTTGAGGCAACTGGAAATCCCATGCAAGAATCATGTCTTGCAAAAAGTAGCCTTATTGGGTACAACGCACATCTTAAGGAAAGTATTATCTGTCCGAGGTCCTTGTGACTTGACAGATGACTAAAGACTCCGGTGCATTTTTACCTACACTGTGTTACGAAGGAATAATAATAATGTGTTCTTCGTTAACCACAAGGGTTTACATTAAGAAAAATGTTATGGACAGCACAGGACAAATGAAAGAATGTGTGCGTATGTGTGTTGTGAGAGTTTTGCGTGCGAACAAGACTGACAAAATTAAAATTTAAAAAAGAGAGAAATTAACAATGTGTAATCGTCAATAGGGAGGAGACGTTCGAGTGCTGTTCATAGAAAAAACCCATAAAAAACCAAGGATGCCCTGACTTTTGGGACAGGTGCCTTTTTTTTCCTTTTCTCTTTTCCAACTACAGGCGTATGCTCCGGACAGGCCCGTTCACTCACACCTTTCTTCCACCATTCAGTAAACTGGCTAGAAGACAACACATCTACCCTTATTTTCTTTTTCAAATGAAACTTGAAGAAGTTCATCTGGGATTGGCCAAGGAGAAAAGCGTTTATCTTCAGCCCATTCAATCTCATCCACCATACAGTCTCTTTCGCCCTGGCCACCAGGCATATA
>NC_068981.1:105769736-105773779 GCF_001194135.2 Octopus bimaculoides
CTGATAGTAGAGGGACCGCCTGACCAACGGGACATGTCCCTTCCACAAGAAGCGGAAGAGTGTACGATCCAGCGTAATCAGACGGTGGCCAGAACAAGGTACGACGGTCAAGTGATAGTAGATGACGGACACGATATACACGTTAGTCATTTCTGGTCGACCTTTCAGGGATAGCTTTCTCTCGCCCATTTCTGGGTGAGAGTAGTCACCTGGCCCGTTATCTCGTCCCCATTTTTGTCCATCTGGAGGTCCGGACCAAACCAGACCCCGAGCAATTTAACTGGTCCATCTGTCCAGCGCCCAATGACACAGTTGGACAGCATGGACTTGCTTCTCCAGGTGCCGAGCCGCAGACCCACTGATTTTTCCTGGTTAATTATCGATTGCCGCTCCTGAAACAGCCTTGTAGTTCCTGAGAGCAGTGCCGATCATTTCTATGTGTTTATGACCCGACACTTCTACGGTGACGTCATCGGCATATGCCGAAATGCATCCCCCACATCCTAGGTCACGCGGGATATCTCTCAGCGTCTCCAGTTTGTGCAGTAGTGGCTCGAGAGTCAGTACGTACAAGAGTCAGTCCGTACGAGAGTCAGTACGTACGTACAAGAGGAAACCTTGCCGAACCGAACGCATGATTTTGAATGGCTCTGAGAAGTGACCGTTCACTCTGACTACTGAGCAGATGTCGCTGTGTATTGCAGCGATCCAGCCTCTAAATACAGGTCCGAAACCAGCTGCCTTAAGGACCCCCGCCAGCTATAGATAGTCGACTCTACCGAAAGCTTTAGACAGATCGAAATTGATCAGAGCTCCACCCGTGTCAGGTTCTTTAGTCACTTTCTCAATGATGTATCGCGTGAAGTGAAGGGTGTCATGGATGCATCTTTTCGATATGGCACATGTCTGTGCCTCCCCTACCAGCTCCCCAACGACAAGCGCCAACCTCGTAGCTAATACCTTGGCCAAAATTTTGAACGCTTTTGCACCCTCCTCTCCTATATGCTAAACATACGCAGTCCCACCTTACAGCTAAAACTCCATTCTAATCCCCGAAAGTTTCCAAACGTCTGAAGAAATCCCGTCGTCTTTCCCCTGTCGGGGCATAGACGGCAACTAGCCTGAAAGTATGTCATTCGCTGCCTCACACGTCCAGGTCCACCGACTTAGCTTCCAGATCCAGGAAGATCGTCCGTATTGCAAGATCCAGATTTTTTCGAACCATCACAGCGACTCTGCCTCGGGCCCCTGACGACTTGGAGATGCGTATACCTCATAGTCACCGAAAATAGATCGGAAATCCCGTGAGTCGGAGATTTTGGTTTCACTAATAGCCAACAGATCGACATTCAGTTCCCTGAGGTCGATGAGCAGATGAACCCGCTTCCAAGGTGACCCTAGGCCGCGTACATTCACGCTGCCTATTCTGTATACGACCATGTTGTCGGTAAAAGAAAAGAGAAGAAAAGGAAAACTTACTTGGTTTTGTTTGGAGGGGCGGATTACCCGTTCCTCCTGTTGGTGGGGTAGTTTCCAATTGTAAATCACCAAGAATTCTCTTAGTGATAGTCCCTCGAAAATTTCCGATTTCCAGTGGGAATTGGATTTTTAAGTGTGTGTAAGTGTTTTGTGTTGTTTGAATGATTTGTATATGTGAAGGTAGGGAGATTGTGAGTATGACAAAATCTTTTGGTGTAATGTTTGTGTGTGTTATGTGCTTCGTTAATTCAATGTTTCTTTGTACTTATACCATGTAGTTTGTAATGTTAGTGTCTTTAATTTGTGTTTGTTGTGGTTGTTATCGTTGCTGCTGTTGTGGTGGTTGTTATCGTTGCTGCTGTTGTGGTGGTTGTTGTTGTTGTTGTTGCAGTGGTGGTGTGATTATTGTTGTTATGGTTGCATGTGTAGAATGGCTTGTGTTTCAGGTGTTAGAGGTGGTGTCGATGCAGTGTTTGTTTTGGGTGTATTTGTTTTTGTTGTTTTGGTGTTTTCCTTCTATTTCTTATGTGGATGAGGATTCTTGTTTGTCCATATGCTTGTTTTTCTTTCTGTCTATTTTCCGTTTTTTGTTTTTAACTTCCACTCCTCATCGCGGTCCGACTCTCCATCTGTGATGTCCACCTACTCTGCATCGGGAAGCGAAACATCTTCGGGCTCTGAAAAGTGTTTGGGAAAACTCGGTGTCGGTATGGTTGTTGGTGTTGGTGGTGCCACGGCTGAATCTGCTGCTGATGATGGTACTGTTGCTGTTGTCGCTAGAATTCTGGTGGCCGTTGTTGGTGTAGAGAGGAGAGGTGCCCGTCTCTCTTTTTCCTTCAGTCTATGGCAGCAGGCTTTTAAATGGATAGTTGAAAAGCAGATGTGGCACTTTGCTTTCCTTCCATCTGCTCTAACTGGAATTATGCTGCCTCCAGAAAGAAGGATCTGGTCCAGGATGAGATCTACATTCTTTTGTTTCGTTTGTATGAGGAGTTCTATGGTCACCCTGCACCAGTTCTCCTTTTTGGTCTGATAGGCTTCGAAGATTTTCGAATTTTCCTTGATGTCTATCGTCACCGCAGCAATTAGCCAAGGAACGGTTATTTCTGGCGGTACCTGATGAATTATGATTTTGGCCAGTCTCTGACTGCAGTAGAAGGGAACTAACAACAGCTCCTCGCTTTTGAGGAGATTCAGAGAATGATGTTTGGCTTCTTCCTCGGTGCGGAATCGAACGTCCACCATTCCATATGCCCTTCCTCTCTGTATATACTCCTTTAGATTCCAGACGGAACCTAAAGCTTTTTGTATTTGAGTCTCTGTGACTCTTTCCACCCTCTTTGATTTTAAACCGATTGTACGGTACGTCGCTGTGCGGTGTATCGCATCCTGGATTGTCTCAGGTGGGGTATTTAACTTTACAGCTACTCCATCTCTTTCGACTAGCTGTCTAGCATTTTTAAGTTCCTCTTCAGAGAATTATATTCTCTGAAGAGATGACCTAGTTTCTCCAGCAAAAGAAAGTTTAGAAGAGCTAATCCAAGCCTTTGCACCGGTTTGTGTCTCAGCTCCATTATTTTTGTCATTGCTGTTGTTGCTGCCGTTGTTGTTTCTACCTTTGTCATTGTTATTCAGGGACCTTTTGAGCGGGATGGGCTACTCAACGTGAAGTAAATTCTAACTGGACCACACCAACAAGGTCATGCACTGTTTATCTTGATATGAGATCACCATGACGCGCACATATGGTTGTGACGCATGCGTCTGGTAGATTCTTATCAGGCGAGTAGTCATGATGGGTATATTGGGCTTCGTATATTTGTACCCCAGTGTCACTTTGATGGCATGCACTGCTCCCTCAGTCAATAATAATAATAATAATAATAATAATGATGATGATGATGATTTCTTTATTAACCACAAAGGTTTACATTAAGAAAAAGATTATGGACAGTACAGGACAAAAAGAATGTTTGAGTGTGTTTTGTGTGTAAACTAGACTGACAACATTAAAAAAAAAAGAAATCAGCAATGTGTAATCCACAATAGGGAGGTGACATTAGATAAAGAAAAATTAACTGTATTACACCCAAAATCTCTAATTAATTGCATACTGGACACTGTACGTAGTCTAGGCTAAACAATGTCGGGAAAAAATAAGAGAATTATCGAGACTGTAACGCCTGTGTTTAAACGGCTGCTCGCTTCAGGTCCGACTGGGTTTAAACAACATTATTTCAAAATAATTGTAATAATTGTTTCAAATTTTGGCACAAGACCAGCAACTTTAGGTGGTGGTGGTGGTGGTGGTGGTGGGAGGTGGGAGTAAGTCGATTTCATCAGTCTCAGTTTTAAACTAGTACTTATTTATTCTATCGACCTCGAAGTGATAAATGGCCATGTCGACCTCCGCGGAATTTCAACTCAAGACGTAAAGACGGACAAAAATACTGTTAAGTCGTTTGCTTGCTCGCTGCATAAATTATAATCTTTTCTTTACTCATCACTGAGTGTTTCTATGAAATTTTGGGGACGGCAGACGATGCCACAACAGTGCGATTGAA
>NC_068981.1:105773899-105780770 GCF_001194135.2 Octopus bimaculoides
GCATGATTAGAGTAAGCCCGTTCACTCAGGCCAGTCGCGCTACAGTTACCCACCTTTTAACAAAATTGCCGGGCGGCAGCATTTCCCTCTCTATCCTTACATTCCTTTTCAAGTGAAAGTTGATGAGGGCTTGGCCAAAGAAGAAAGTGTCTGTCTTCAGCCTTTTCAACCTGGTCTGTCACACGATCTCTTTTGCTAAGGCCCACCACACAAAGAAACACTACCTACCCTTCCCAGTCAAAGGAAGGCGGCGGGGAAAACTTCACGATCCTACACGCGACAGCAGGTGTTCGACATAAACTAACAAGTCAACAATGCGTTCAGAACAGTTTCGTCGCTCTGCGCGCACCGCGGCTGACGGTACTTCCATGCCTGTAGAGTTTATCCCGAACGAGCAATGCCCTCCGGGATCACAGCCAGGCCAAGAATTTCTGGAAATTATCCATGGGTCCCGGCCCAAAAATCCTCCCATGTAGATAGCCAGCTCATTCTCGTCGACACCCAGAGTCTACCCATGTATGCTATCGCATTTGCTCGCCACTAACACGCTATAAAATTCCAGAGTGGAACATCAATCGACCGCACTGTCCGACTGACAGAAGAATGTAAGCGTCAGACGACTCTCTAATTTTCATGATCCCTGCCTCGATCTATCCTTGATCCAAGACTGCAGCACAAAGAGACGAGCTGTAGAAAATCGTGTCTGACAAACGGCAACCACACTTGTTTACCACCAATGAAGTGCTGGAAATGTCACAGCCTCAGCGCATGTCTGTACATCAGTAACCATGACATCCCCAGCCCTCCATTTGCTGTTAATAGAAAATGAAGCGCCTGATCAGTGGAACGCGTCCTTTCCACAGAAAGCAGAAAAGCATGCGCTCCAGTTTGGTTCAGAGTAAACTAGGACAAGGCACAATGACCAGGAAATAATATATGATGGAGGCGATGTAAGAATTTGCCGCCTTTGCGCGACCTTTCTGAATAGCTTTCTCTCGGCCCATTTCTGGGTGAGATTGGCCACTCTGCTCGTCATCTTGTCCCAAATCTTCACCTGGGCATCGGGACCAAGCCATACTCCCAGCAATTTAACCAGTCCCTCCAACCAGCGTCCCACGACGTTCTTGGACGGCATGACCCTGCCTTTCCAGGTGCCCTACTGACTTTCTTTGATAAACTTTTGTCCCTGTCACAACCTCGTGTTCTTTTAGAGCAGTGCTCACCAGGTATATGTGCTTACTGTTCGGCACTGCATCTGTGACGTCGTTCGCGTATGCTGACACGGTTCTCCCACGTCTTAGTTCGTACGGAATGCCGCTCAATGCGACCAGTTTCTGCTGCAGTGGCTCAGGAACCAGTATATACAGAAGAATACGAGAGAGGACAATCTTGACCGACCGAGCGCACGGTGTTGAATGATTATGATAACTATTCAGCCGAGCTACAAAGCAAATGTCACTGTACATTGCGTCGATCCAGGCATGGAAAACGAGACCGAAACCGACCACTGTGAGAACGGCCAGCAAGTATTGGTGGTCGACCCTATGTCATCTTCTTTACCCGCCCTGTCTATGATATATCAAATGGTAGATCTGCTTGGGATTGAGCTTGCTTGCGCATCCCCAATAAGTTACTCAACGACAAGAGCCAGCCTCTTAGCTAATACGCCAAAATTTTGAAATCTGCGTGCTGCAGTGTCATGGGCCTAAAATTTCCTACGTGATCCCCTTTCTTTGGGTCCTTTCTTGGCAATTCCACTGCTCTTCGACTCACAGAACAAGGAATTCTTCCATTCTGCTACCATTTGCACTAGAAATCAGGGCCAATCTCGCGGCCAGCACATCGGTTGCTATCCCTTTCCTAAGCGCCTCTTCTAAGTTTCTAAGTTCCCTTCTATTTTATTTCTTTCTGCCAGTGATGCCTTACTAAACCTAGCTGATTCTACTCTAATTGTCCTTTTCAGAGCAATCCACCATTTGCTCTTGACGATTTCCCCAGTCAATTTCCTGCTTAACTAGGTTTTTTAATCGGATGTCTGTAAGCTTGGTACCCCGGAAGTAACGCATTCAGCTTCCAGTAACTGGGTCTCTGCCTTCTAAGCTTATCTAGGTCGACTGCACAGATCACAAATGTGTGGCCTGTATAGCCGATGATTTCGAAAAGTAGACAGCGTATACTGTCCTTATCAGCTTGCCTACACAATAACCTGTCTTGTTATGACCTGGATGACCTGATGCTATTCGTGCACGTCAACATTGGCACGTCCTAGAAATCCAGTCGGTACCTGTCCGACATGTGGAAATGTTTGAGCAGCTTTGCGAGGTTTTTACCACCCCATCTTCTGTCTATTAGCCCTACACAGTTCGGTATTCCAAGACGGTATTCCAATCGCCTACTAACAGAGATGTTCCTAGGAACAGACGTATGAAGAAATCTGGTTGTCCGGCTCCTGTTGCATTAACAGCCACAAGTCTGAGGGACCCCTTCACTACTATTCACATCCAGGTCCACCTTCTGGGTCCCTGAACATAGTCCATATCTTGAGATCCAGACCTCTCCGAAACAAGACTGCTGTTTCACCTCCCATTTCCGGTTGACATGGAGATAAATAGATCTCGTATCAACCAAAAAGGGCATGAATGATTGTTGGTCGGAGAGTGTGGTTTTACTGATAGCCACATCTACACTTAGTGACCTGAAGTCATTGAGTAGTTGGTCATGTTCCCAAGGCGACCCCAGCCCGCGTGCATTTATAATGCCTGTCCTAAACAAGGCCTTGTCAGATAAAGAAATAGATGCGGGAAAGGTTACTTACAGTAATTTTGCTGGTGGGTTGGGAATAGATATTCCGTTCCCATGACTTTACGTGGATGTTTCCAAGAACCGTTCTTTATGCAGTCTTTTGTTGATATTTCCCTTTAAAGACCGAACTTCTTCAAGATACTTCGTTTTTATGGTTTTGTGTGTATTTTGTTATGTTCGGATGACTTTTATGTGCGTTGGACTGTTATTTGTTGGTGTGATAAAATCGGTGTGTGTCAATGTATGCTTTATATATGTGTTCCATCAGTTCTTTGTTGTTTGCACTTATTGTTGTGTACTTAATGATGCCTGAATATTGCCGGTGTTGGGATGTGCGATCTGAGTTCTGAGTGTGAATTGGGTTGTGTTTATGATGGTGGTATTTGTGATAGTAGTGGTGATGGTAGTGATGATGATGCTGTTGCTGACGGTACTAGTGTTGCTACTGTTGGTGGTGGTACTTGTTCCTTTGTTCTCAAAGGCGTCTCCCCAATCTGATCATGCCTGCCAGATTTTCGTGTTGACGTCGGTATGTTTTTATTTCTGTTTTCTTTTGTTAGAACTGCCGACTTTTTGCCATTTAGGCTCTTCGTCGTCCCCCTCACGGCAAAGTTCTTTTTTGTGGGGACTCATATTCCCTTACAATGGAGCCGACCGTCTCCACTTCGGAGGCGTCCGACACCATGACGGTGATATCATTTGCGTACGCTGACACTGCCCTCCCGCGTCCAATTTCGAAAGGTGGCTCGAGAGCCAACACATATAGAAGAGGTGACAGCGGGTAGCCCTTACGGACCGAAAGTGTGATACTAAACGGTTCCGATTGGTGGCCATTTACTTTGACCACCGAGCAGGTATAGCTGTGCTCTGCAGCAATCCAGCCTCTGAAAACTGGTCTTTGAGGACAGCTTCCAAGTAGCGATGGTCGACCCTATCGAAAGCTTTCGACTGATCTAAATTGATCAAGGGCCCACCGAAGCCAGCCTTAATCCCCGCCCTCTCTACGATGTATCGCATAAGGTGAAGGTTGTCGTTGACAGACCTGATCGGGATTGCACACGTTTGTGCCTCCCCGCCCAGACTACCGACGACAAGTGCCAACCTTTTCGCTAACACCTTGGCCAGAATCTTAAACTCTGTGTTTAGCAGAGTTATGGGACGAAAATCCCTAGTACGTCCCCATTGAAGGCGTCCTTTCTCAGCAGCATTACCACATCCCGTTCATAGTTTACTGTTACTTCTTGCATGCGCACGTGATCCTTTCGTTCCCTTGTGAAAACATGGTAGTTTCAACTCGCTGTGATAGTAGATTACTATTATCTGTTTTTGTATATTAAATAGTGGTCAAGACTTTTTTTGTAAGAGTGGTCAAAAAAGTCTTGACCACTATTTAATATACAAAAACAGATAGTAGTAATCTACTATCACAGCGAGTTGGAATTACCATGTTTTCAGAAGGGAACGAAAGGACCACGTGCGCATGCAAGAAATAACAGTAAACTATGAATGTCATTCTTAATTTTAATTTCAATTTTACTTTATTAATAGCCCTCTTCTCTTCTCACATCTTTTTTTACTCATTTTTGATAAGGTTTTTCACAAAAAAACCGAAACATGTAATGTAAATTAATTAAAACACCCCAAAAAAATATTTTTAAAAAGTGGCATTTTCATTTTTATTTCTCTTTAATATATATATATATATATATATATATATATATACATACATATACGCATATCTATATATACATACACATATATAGATACAAAAAAGCAAATGATCACACACATATTATACACATACATGCACGCACTCACACAAAAAAGGTGCATACATATGTGTATACATATAAAGAATAAGCATACAATATGACATCATAGATATCTGGGATAGGAAGTGTAGGTAGATTAGTATGATTTCATATAAGTTACTTGAAAATCATAGGGCAGGAAAATAATTTATTAGGGTAATATAATAGGGAAATTATGTAAAATTATGGTTAGATAGTGTTATATTCGTTTGAAAGAAAAAGAAAGAATAGTTGTTAATATTACAGAATTGAGAGAGAAAAAGGATACTTGCTGTTGTTAAAATAAAATTTAGAAATAGAAAATATTTATTTAGTAACTGAAAAGAAGCAACATATATTACTCGATTTCTTGGAAAATTATCTCTTCAACTCCTTCTTATAGACATAATAACAGGATCTGCTATTTATGCTTACAAGAAGGTTACAATATTATGAAGATGAATAACTCTCTTTTAAATTCGAGAGATGAAAAAGTTTTTTCTTGTAAACATATGTCAAAATTCCTTTTTATTAACCTTAAATAATTTTCTCCACCTCTCTTCCTCAAACTTTTTTCTTATAATTTAGTTCTTTGTGTAATACCTCTCTCTACATAATTACCACCTTTATATTAGATTCCTATCCTTAATACAATCTCTATTTTAACTATCTTACGCTACCTGGTTATTCATATGCTATTCTAACCCCACCAATATCATATGACCCTTTCATATTTTTATTTTCAATTATAAAGCCTATACCAAATATTCATATATCTTTCCCTCTTGCACACTACATATTTTAGACAATTTTTTTACCACTACTTCAAATATATACACACATATATCCATTTTTTTATATGTGATATATTTTTCACAATATGTACTTAAATACACATCTCTCACTTATTATAAATATTGCTACTTATATTATTATTGTAACCAACTATTACCAATCTGTTTGATATTTAACCTTTACTTTTTCTATTGATATACACAAACATTCTTTAATATTTTTCGGTGTATATTTTTTTTACCCTAATTTATCTTATCTATTTTTATTCTCCTTTATTCTTTTCCCCCTTCTCTCAATTTTTTATTCTTCCTTCTTTTTAATCTTTTTTCTTACACTTATTTCTTTTCCTTTTATATAATTTGTATTTTTTTAAATAAATACTTCCATTCTCTACTATCACACATTTTATATTGAAAAATTCGTTTTGTGTCCTTTACAAATCTACCTATATTAACCAAATTCTTATAAATGATATATGATTATACTTACAGTAATTTTTAGCGCACTACAATCACTCTCACTAATTGAACACACTCTCTTAAATTAGTGTCGATACCTTGTTGGTTATGCATACAAAGAGTTTTATAAAAAAAAATTTCTGCATTCTTTTCCCCTTATTACTATCTTTATTTTTCCTTTCTAACTGTTACTACTATCTCTAAAGGTCTTTCCTATTTTTATATTAACAACGTTTGATATAATTGATAGATTAAACATTATACCCCCTTTTTCACTTATATAGTTATTTCTTTTACGTATGTCATGTACTATTCATATTATTATATATTCGTATATAGGTATACATGTGCATGTATACTTGCATATGCCCACATATGTGTATGTGTGTATGTACATGTGTGTGTATATGTATGTGTACATATCTATACATGTATATGTATGTGTATGCATATATGTATATATATACATATGTATATATATATTTGTATATATATGTATACGTGAGTGTATGAATATATGTATGCGTTTGTGTATGTGAGTATTTAGATATATGCACATATCCTTTTTATACTTTCTCTTAGTTTTTCTTCGTATTTCTCCTGTTTTTTTTTTTTATTGCAACAGTATATATAAATGCATACACAAATCTTAAATAACAAACTTCTCTTATTACGGAGATGCACTTGCATAGCAAGTGACCTGATCTGAGATCGTGTGCTGGAACGAAAACAATTGCAGCGTGGAAGGTGTTTATAGGCCATTTAAAATAACACACAAAATCCGTTAGATTCACTTCAACATTTAAATTTAATTTGTCAAAATATTTTCGTCACTTTGAGACCGCGACCTGTTCACTGACAAAATTCTGTGCTGCATCTGAGAAAGTAATAGTTAGTTCATGATATATATGTACATGTGTATGTATGTATGTATGTATGTGCGTGTATGCATCTGTGTACATGCGTATGTATGTGTGCATGCCTATACACATGTATGTATATATGTATATATGTATGTATGTGAGT
>NC_068981.1:105781991-105794694 GCF_001194135.2 Octopus bimaculoides
ATGTGAAAGCACGTGCTTGGATGTATAAAAGCTAAACAAAAGTGAAAAAAACTACAGAAAGCTTGTTATATGGTTAAAGTATATATTTAAATCATTAAGTTAGAAAAATGTCATCAAATTTTGAGTATAGAAACATTGTTTTTGGAGAAATAACCGGCTTCGTATTTTCTTTTCAAATTTCTCTACCTGTATCGTGACGTTTTCGCTACGGTGTAAAATATGGAGTTCTAGATAGGGGGAGGTAATTAGGGATTTTTTCCGGTATAAGGGAGATAATCAAAAATGTTGGGGATGATGGATTTTGATTAATTTAACATAACAGTGGTTATGTTTTGCTTTATATATATTTTTTCCCCCCATGAGGTAAGTTTCCTTATTTAAAAGTGTTAGCAATGGTTGAGTTTTGGCTGATATTTTTCAATGAAGAAGGTTTCCTTATTTAATCTAATTTGTGTTGGCGTTTACAATAGCACATTGATAGAATGGAAAGATTATAAATTGTGGTAGCATTTGTTTTGTGCATTTCTCAATATGTTCACTAAAGAGTATCATTCGAAAAGTAAGAGGTGTTATCTTAATTCACTGGTAGTGAACAGCTGACACCGCAGTATATCTCCAGCGTTAGAAGCTGAGCAAAACAATAATTATAATAATAATAATTATTATTATTATAACAATGCCCTGATGCAGTGGCTCTCATAGCTTCAGATCTTAACTGACTGGAAGTATTATCATGTACATTGTTTTGTCTTGTTATAAAAGATGTGTTACAGCAAACATTCTGCTCAACACCACAGATTTGTGTGTCATTTGTTTGACCTTGATGTGTCCATCCCTATATACTAGAATGTGGAAGAAGTTTGCTGCGGTACTCGTCTCAAAGAAAATCTCTCTTCATAGACTTTTTTTTGCAAAAACACATTGAGCTCATCAATATTACAGTAAGAAGTGCTCTACACTTTTGATGGAGTATATCGAGAAATTTTAATTAACTGAAATTACACCACCACGGATGAGAAAGTTATTTTTTGTATAGCACCAGCTCAGTCTTGCTTCAGTAGACCAAGGATCAAAGATATTCAGCCAGAATCAACCTGTCTTCTTTATTCAGCCTTAGCGTTATATAGGACACTGTCTCATGTATCCCTCCTTGTAGCTGTCTAATTTTGGTCAGGTCAGAGCCAAATGACATAGGATCACAGACATTACAGCTGAGATCTATATATTTTTTTTCTCAAACATAATATATATAAGACTACATGATTTTATGTGTTTTTTCCTTTGCTAAGATAGTAGGGTGTAGTTTGAAGGAGATTTAGCAGCTATTTCTAGCATATCGACAGACTGCATACAGATTCCCTCATTGGTTCAACAACTATTGCTATTTCGTCCAGTGGAATGGAATATTGGTCAGTTGGTGTGGATTGTAGGTCAATTGTTGTAGGTTCAGTCAGTGGAAATCTTTACTCAGCTGGTTGATCCTTCCTTGATCAGTCGCTATAGATTCTTGGGTAGTTAGCGTAGCTCTTTCTCAATAAGTGTGGACCCAGTAGTAATATATTCTGTCAACTTCAAAAATGTCTCAACAGTGTATACTGTTGGTCATTCTGGAACACCCTTCAGATTTATGGCATTGCCAACTGCTTTATCAAAATCTTTAACAAGACTCAAGTTCCTGTGTAAAAACAAAGTCAGGATATACTGAGTTCCTGTCAATCTTATCAGGAGAGCAACAAGGATGCATCCTACCCCCATTATTTTTCTTGATAATCTCGGACTATGTTCTAAAAATGTCCTTGGATACTTGTGGACATGGCTTAAAATGGGAAAGAACGAAACTGGCAGATTTAGGCCTTGCTGATGGCTTAGGTCTTCTTGCCGTCATCAACTGCACAAAAATGTGAACCATAACAAATGTCCTAACTGAACAGCTGAAAAGGTTGGCTTGAGAGTAAATATACTAAAAACAAAAACATGAAAAAGTTGCCTGCAGTGAAGCACATGAAGTTCCATTCAATGGGGAAAAGATAGAAAAGGCTCAATGCTTCACATATCTTGGAAGCATTCAGACAGCAAATGGCAATGCTGAAACTGATGTAAAACAAAGAATAGCCAAGGATGCTGGAGCATTGAACAAACTCCAACTGTTATGGCAGTGAAAGGGGATCACATCACAAATCAAATTAAAGTAATTATGCTCATCTGTAATCTCAGATAACAACTTATACCTCTGACACATGGAAAAGTACAGCCAGAATTGTAAAGCAGATTGATGCATTTCAACAAACATGCCTCTGAAAAATTCTGGGCATCAGATGGGAAGACAAGATCAGAAACAAGGAGGTTCTTTGAAGAGCCATTGCAGCTGGCACGGTATGTTCTACAAATGGAAGGACAACATCCCAGTAAGAACAGCCATGACATGGTTACCAGCTGGTGGGAAGAGACTAAAGGGCAGGCTAAAGAAAATCAGGAGATCCACTTGACCTGCACAGATGTGGCACAAACTGGTTTCAAGTTCCAACCCTTGCTAAAAGACAGAGAAAGATGGAAGAACATAGATGCCCCATGCCATGAGGCTGAAAGAACCAGATAATCAGATTGTGTTACATAATCTTGAAGGTGACTGTAATGAAATAATTTCTTCCAATTATGTAAATAGCAGCAAAAAATGAATAGAAAAACACATTTTTAAAGAGAATCTTTTGTATAAATTACCACAGCCACTGTATCTATGGTGACTTAGAAAATTATACTTGGTTTTATTTTTATTATAAAGGTTTATTTTGAAAGAAATTGTTTTCCACAATATAGTGGGTGCATTGCAGAATGATGTTTCTCTCATGGCGTATCTCTTTAGCCAATAACTGAAAAAGAAATAGAAATTCAATTCACTTAATTATCATTGCATTTTCACAGATATGATAAAATACATGTAATAATAATGATAATAATACTGGCAGATGAAATGTGTTAATGGACCAGAATAACATCCTACTGGAAGAGCAAAATGGATGCAAACACAGATGTATAGGAACCAAAGATCAACTATAGATAGATACGACAGTGGGCTGAAAAGCTCAAAATTCATAGGTTGACTGTGAAGGAGTGATCCTAGAGGATGTGAAGCCTTGCATGCATTAATTTCAACTCTTTTTAATAACAGAATTGTTTCTTTTCAGGTAAACTGATGTCTCGTTCAAGGAAGACTTCAAAAGTAACTAGTAGCAACTCTTCTTGTAAATCAACAAAATCTAGCACTGTTATCAAGCACCTGCAGAAAAAGATTTTAGCCCACCAAAGACAAGAGTGCTACAATGGCAAACAATGAAACTACAATCTTTGGGTGAGAAAACAAAGAAACTACTGACAGTACATGGTGAGTTCCATCCAAAACGTGATGTTGACAGGCTACACCATACAAGAAAGCAGACCAGGGATTGATAAGTTGTGAGAATTATATTCAGAGAGAAGAAAACAATATTGCTATGTATACAAAGAACACAAAGGAAGTATTACTTGTACAAGTGAGGAAAGTCATCTATTACATATAGAAAGTAGTTAGGACAGTGAATTACAAAATAAAGACAGAAATGAAGAGGGAAAAAGAACTGGAAGGATAAGAAAATGCAGTTAGTGCTTGTGAGAAATACCAAAGGACACAGACCCAGATAAAAGATGGTTGTGGTTACATCTCAAAAAAAAAAAAAAAAAAAAAAAAAAAAAAAAAAAAAAAAAAACCAAAACAGAGGCCTTGATATGTGCAACACAAGAACAAGCACTAAGAACAGACTACATCAAGCAAAAAAATTGACCAATCAGCAGAACCTGACAAATGCAGCAAATTGCCCCAGAGAGAGTACAAAGGAAAGCATGACAATGTCTCCAGAATGGTCCATTGGGAGCTATGTAACAGGTTTGAAAAGAGTGAGAGAATGGTATGGGCATTAGCCAAAGTACATGGCAGAAAGTCACAGAGTTAAGATCCTTTCAGACTTCATGATCCAATGGGATCACAGAATCAAACATTGGAAGCCAATATTGTAGTGGTAGACAAAGAAAAAAGTCATGCCTGATCACAAACACTGCTTGCCTTGGTGACAGCAGAATCATGGAAAAGAAAGAGAAAAACTAATGCAAATATGAAGCTCTGAGGAGAGAAATCAAAAAGCTGTATATTGGTGCCCTTAATACAATGAAGAAAGGAAGAAAAATTGTTGGAAATTATAGGAATAAAAATGAAAATACAGCATATCCAGAAAACAGCATTACTTGGCATTGCAAGGAATCTCCAGAAAGTTCTCTAGACTTGGAAAGAAAGTACTACCTTAGTCTACAGGAAATAAACACCTGGTATATTAATGATAATAATAATCCTTTCAACTATAGGCACAAGGCCTAAAACTTGAACTCAGAATGTAACAGCAGACAAAATACTGCTAAGCATTTTGCATAGCGTGCTATCGATTCTGCCAGCTCACTGCCTTAATGATAATAATAAATGCCCAGATGCAATACCAGGCACTGGTTATGCCCTGATGCAATACCAAGAATTGGCTTTCATGGCTTCTGATCTTAACTGATTGGAAGTGCTATCATGTATATGTTTTGTCTTGATATAAAAAGATGAGCTACAGCAAATATTCTGCCCAATACCAGTTGCCTGGCCTTAACTAGTTAAGCATGTCCCTTAGTAGCTGACAATATGTGCATCTCTGATCATGAGCAGAAGTAGTGGGGGAGCATCATAACCACATGTTGAGAGGAATTCTTTGAGGTTTGAATAATTCACCTCTGAAGCATGGGTGCTTCATTCAACATCCTTAAACAACCCTTATTCAGTGACCTTTTGAATGGGATGGGCTATTCAACCTGAAGAAAATTCTAACTGGGCCCCATTTGCAAGGCCATGTACTGTTTATCTTGATATGAGATCATCATGTTGTGTACATATGGTTGTGATGCATGTGCCTGGTGTACCCTTATCAGACAGGTAGTCAAAATAGGTATACTGGGCTTCATATATTTTACCCCAGTGTCACTTTGATGGCATGCACTGCTCTCTCATTCAATAATAATAATAATAATATAATAATACCCAACAGTAAGAAAATCAAGGATGTTGAGACTCATGGATAAAAGTATCTGGCTATTTTGGAGTATGATAAAATTAAAGAAAATGAAATGAAGGAAAGCTTTAGACAAGAATATCTCAGAAGAACCAACTTAATTATGGGAAATAGACTCAATGAAAACAACAACATCAGGGCAAGAACACTTGGGCTATTTCCTTAATGCAATATGGCACAGATGTTGTTCAATGGACAAGAACAAGCTTGAGAAAATGGATAGAAAAATCAGGAAAGTGATGACAATTAACAAGGTACTGCACTCAAAAAGTGATAGTGATAGACAGTAAGTGCCTAGTTTCAAGGGAGGAAAAGGCCTCATAGGATACAATACTGTGTTGCCAATGAGAAGAACAGTCTGGAATGGTAGATCAAACTGTAAAGTGAGTCCTTGCTTGCAACTTTTAGAAATCATAACATGATGCCTACTGAAAATGTGATGCACCCAAAAACATTTAAGAAACAAAATGAACAAAAAATAAATTGGAAAATGAAAACAATGCATGGGCAATACTTCAGAGAAATTGAAGACAAGATCAACAACTGGAGATGGCTAAGAAAAAGTTATCTGAAAGGATGCACTAAGGCACTGATACACAGAACCCTGGAACAAGCCCTAAGAATTAATTACACCAAGTTCCAAATAGATAAGAGCAGTGAATTGCCCCTCTATAGGATATGTGGCAGCAAAAACGAAACAATCTCACATATTGTGAGTAAGTGTAGCAAGCTGGCCCAAAAGCACTACAAAAGGAGGCACGATAACATGGTTAAGTTTGTTCACTGGAAACTGTGAAAAGTATGGTCTGGGCAGAGCACGGAATGGGTATAAACATGAACCAGAGGGCGTTGCTGAGAACAATGAATCCTGTGAGGTTTTACAATCCAATGTGACTCTCTAATTGATGCTCAGAGAGCAGACATTGTGATAGATAAAAGAAAAATAAAGGAAACCAAGATCATAGATATTGTCATACCTGGGAATGCATGCATAGATGACAAAGAAAAAAATGGAGAAATATAGATTACTAAGAGACGAAATTGCAAGAATGTGGGCAATGAAGAAAGTAACTGTCATCCCAGTAGCTGTAGGGGCACTCGGAGCACTAACAACCAGTTCAAGAAATATGTTGGAGAAATTGGAATTGACATGAAGGCAGAGCAGGCCCAAAAACTGCTTTATTGGAGGCAGCTAGGATTTTAAGATTATTGCTTGAATGTTGAGTGTGTTCCAACAATAAGTTAATATCCAAGTACGAGAGATTATAATTTGCAGAAAGAGATCCTGTGAAACCTTTGACAACAGGTTGCTGTCTGCTACCACAAAATCAACCAGAGCATAAGCTGAAGTTGAACTATAACCAAAATAGATACATCACAATGTAAAGCAAATGATAAATACAGAGTTAAGTTACCCCTCTTATCCCTATTAGGTAAAACAAACAACTGACCCTCATAAGTGTTGAAATAAAAATGAAAAACCCTAAAATAAACTCAGCATGGCAAACACTTTATACAAAGATGGCTCATTAAGTGTATCTTTTACGTATGGCTGTATATATATTACAACTTAACAGTAAAACAGCTTAGTTTACCTTTTCTAGCAGAGTTGGCCGAATTCGAAGGAATACTCTACTTTCCCATGGTGGCTTTGGAAATTCTGGTAATTTTAACAGTTTAGCATGTTTCTTCTTTAGAGGCACATTATTTTCTGCTAAAGAAATAAATATACAAATAGATAAAAATTGTATAAGCAAACTTAGCTAAAACAGGAGAAATTTGATACAGAATTATTAAATAAAATCTCAATTTAAAAATGATCCCCAAATTATGAATATTCTATTTTCTTAAGATAATTTTTTGAGACTACCTCAAATTTAAATATAAAGAAAATTTTAACACATACACTACTTATTGGTTGGTTTGATCTGATTGTAGTGTATGCATAAGAAGCAATAAATAAACTCATGAAATTAAAAAAACTCAACTCACTGAATATAACTCAACTAAATATCTTCATCGCCTTAAATGAACAGAGCAATAGAGACTGATAGTATCTCAGATACTGTTGTAATATAGTGCATATGAATCATTAATTCTAAGAATGGAAGGAATGACAAGATGATGTTTGTTGAAGAAACAAGGTAAACTAGCTGGTACAACATTTACCATGAAGCCACAACTGACCCGATTCAAACACAAAATCTCATTAATGCATGTGTTATAAATGACACACATAGACTTGTATGTCATCAAATGTGTAGCAATTCCTTCATCACAACAGGAAACATTAAAAAAAAAAATGCTGTTTCTAAAACCATGTACAATCAGAATTTCATTTTGTAATCACTTTGGCTCACTAGATATACAAAAAAACATTACAAATCTGGTCCACTTCTAAAACAGGTTTGCCAACCCCTAGATAAGAGCATTACCAATTTTAGGAATAAGATACCTGGTTATGATCAGAGAGTAAAGAGATCTGACTGATGTAAATATTCAAACATCTTTATCTCTAAAGTCTCAAAAATTATAATCTCATTAAGAAGTTATGTGACAAGAACTGATCTAATTTCTTTTTTAACCTTAGTTTTGAAATCAATGTACAAAAACAAAAATATTTGACAAGAGATGAGAAAAAACATTTGTGTAGTGATACGTAACACTAAAACAAATTTCACCATATTAGTGTATATTTTATTGATTGACTGCAGAAGAAAAGAATGACAAAATCAACTTCTGAAGGACCTGAACTCAGAATGTAGAAGTATGGAGTTGAACACCATTTTCATAAGGTAGCAACTTAAACATATCAAACATGTTATTGAGTAGCTTAGGTCATTCTTCTTGATATTAGCTAATCTACCTCACAAATAGTTACTTTTTAAATTTAAAAACCCATTGTCGGACTTGTGATTTCAACTTAGTTCACAATACAAATCTATGCCCCAGATGCAGCCAGTTGTTCACCTAGGAGCAATATCTTAGATAATCAGGGAGCTTCTATCAGCATTTCTCAAATAGGATATTCCCAGAATCCTAGCATGCTGTGAGGGGTTTCAAAGGAAATAGTAATGGTGATGATGGCAGTGGATTTTCCAACTGAATTAAAGAATTATATTCCCATTGATTTTTCAAATTGCTGATGCTATCTGTTGGTTGCAACTCCTGACAAAAGTGTCACTTTTTTTCACTGACAGAGCAGGATTTGAATTCAGACTGCATGGAGCTGGAACTCATCCAAATCTCTAATAATTCCACCAAATCATCACCTTAGACTGGGTACTATTTTTTCATCAACACTGAAAGGATGAAAGGCAAAGACAGCCTCAGCAGGATTTGAATGCGAAGCACAAAACATTGTAACAAATACCACTAACCTAAATGACTTCAGAGGTTAATTATATGCAAATGCATTTCTCAATAATTTTTCTGCTTAATTTTATATTTTATAACTGTAATTGTATTATAAATACACAGTATATTTTCTAAAGTAGGGAAATCCTATCATGAAAAATTACTTCTTAATAAGTAACTGTAGGGAAATTTAGATTTAAATAAGATCTTGGTTAAGACAAAATTTCTTAATCCTTTTGTTACCATATTTCTGTTGAAATACACTGCCTTTGTTTCAATTTTGAAAATAATAAAAAAAATTGATTTAAATAATTTTGACAGTATTAAGCTGGGGTTTGGAACATAAATTAGCATGAAATTTTGATGAAAGGTTTTAATTTAGATCACTTTAAAAGGAAAGTTTGTATCATAGAACCAAGGACAGTTTTAGATGGGTTGGTATCTAAAGGGTTAAATTTTAGTGGCATCTAAAGCATTATTAATATTTATTTTTGTGAATATAGATATTTTTTTTTCCTTGTGTGAATGAAAACCTTTTTATGAGGTTTCTTGAACAAGCAAAAAAGAGATTCCAATATCCAACTGTTCAAAATACCACTTCTACTTACCATCCTGTTCTGGATTGTCAGAATTATAGTTGTTCACAAGAAGATCCAAACTAGAGGAATGTTGATCAGATGCTAGAAGAAAAAGAATTTTAAAGTCAGAGATTAAATATTGGTAACATTATTAAGGTTGAATAATGACAATATTTTTCTTTCTAATTTAGCATATTTAATTTGGCTGGTATTTTAAAAATTTATTTTCATTGAATGCCATGCCTTTTGCCTACCAGTAGAACTAAATGTATTTATTGTGATACCAACACTAGAAAATGTTGGTGCCACAAAAATACACCTTCAAAGTTAAAAATCTTCTCAATCTTCTAACAGATCTGTCCACAAAAGCAAGCACTCTGAAATATACCACATTCACTACATTCATCCCTCATGTGCACATATAAAAATAAATTGTCTTCATATTATATAGCGTTTCTCCTAAAGATTCTTTTAGACATAATTTACAAAAGATGTATGAAGAGAAGGAAGCAAAATTGTGAACAATGCAAAAATTTACATTTTCCTTCTTTAAACTGAAGGACATGCTACAGTAAAAAGTATGTAGTATATACAAAGGAGTGGCCAAACATTAGGAAACACCCATCAAGTCCTGCATATTACACATCCTAAAGATGGTTTTAGGGTCATGCAGCACATTCTTTTGTGTAGGGTTTGTCAGTATGACAGTTCTAGCCTAAGTAGCAAGTCTTTAATTCAGTCTGTTCGTAGATACCAAAGCCAATCCAAAGTAGAGCTCGGTACAGTCTTCAGACTTATCAGCTCTTGTCAGACCATCCAACCCAAGCCAGCATGGAAGGCAGACATTAAATTATGATGACCATGATGACAATGGGGGCTGAAAACAATGGATATAGTTACCTTGTAGGAGCTTTGATTTCTCATACATTTCTTGAGCTAATCTTGCTAAAATCTGTATGTTCTTTCATTGATAATGTTCTATGGTGTGAAGTGTAATAAACAGCTAGGAATCTAATGACAAATGTTATTAAATAACTCCCATAAGGCAATCTGAGAAACATTTGTGATGTCTGTGTTGAATATGATTAAAAAGCCAACTCCAATAGGCTAAAATTGTGCCTCTAGATATCATTGCTATACTGTGCAAATTATATTTTTAATTTTCATTATCTAATCAATCAAAAAAGTACTTTTAAACTTAAAGGTACCTTAGGAATACTTGTGACTCAACTAAGTTCACAACAATATAAAATTCTAGACAATTCATTTTTCTACTATATGCAGTATTACTTCTGCAATTTAACAGAACACACCATATAATACAGATCAAGTTCTCATAGGTCCCAATTTACATTGACATAGCTTTGTTAGCTCATTTTTCTTTAATTGTTTACATCTATTTTGCAATAGAAGACTATATGGGAATGGTCTTTACTTTGTTGCTCAAGTTAAAATATTTGTAATTTGTAGTACAGTTGAATGCAGTGGTGGGATTATTACAGTTAAATGCAGCAATGGACTATGTGGCAATGGCATACTCCTAACTGAGAAATGAGAGGATAAGGTGATTGAGGTAGTCAGAGTGTGCAATAGGTTACTTAAGTTTAGACTAGTCTTGCAAAATAGTACAACAACAATTTTCTGAACCTATGCCCCTTAACCGGGTCTACCAAATGAGCAAAAGGATCGTTTTTATATTCTTTTGCAGATTACCTCAAAGACAAATGATGGCTGCAAAGTTGGTTTCCATGAGGAGGGATAAGGTTAATGGAGTTCTGTGATGCAAATAACCTAATGATCTACAACACTAACTTCAGGAAGCCTGCCAATCACCTGGTAACTAATCAATCTGGTGACCATGCTAGCCAGATTGACTACATTCTCACCAGAAAACAAAATACATTGTTGTTCATAAATGCAAAAACCTTTCCCTGGAGAAGAATGTACCCCTCACCTTAAAGGGTTAAAACAATAAGGTATGATTTGAGGGAGAGTTGGCTGCAATGTAGGGGTTATCTCACTACCTTGAGAACATGGAATATTGAAATGAGGTGATGTTCCTGCTAATCCAAAAAGAAAGAAGAAATTAAGCGGTATTAGGTGAAGTGAATATCTAGAATAGGAATCAAAACTAGTTCATATATTGTGCTCACTATCAGCTTATATACTATTCTAAGGCATTTGTCACTTCATATTTTTATTCAAGATAAAATATCACTAAAAATATCTACTAAATAAATTACAATTTGTTCTTTACAATTAATTAGATTTTACCATCAAGCATCTTACCATTTTTTAAATTTGAGGTATCATTGTCTACAGTCTTGTCACTAGAATGATAACTTTGATTCTAAATGAACAAAATATAAAAAAATATTCATATTAAATACGATATAACACAAGCATAATTTATAAAAACACATTTAGCATTTTTCATAAGAAATTTCAGTCTGTAGAAGCAAACAACTTTGATTTTCAATGGTTTCCTTGCAATTAGATTTATCATAATTCTTTCTGGTTTAAAATTACAATTGATAAACTTAATCATAAAAAAATGTTCAGAATTCAAATCCAGCTGGATTTGATTTTATATTTCATTCTAACAAAATTTTATATTTAATTCTAACAATATTTCCTTCAATCCTTTGAGCATAAACAGAACAATGACTGGACATGATTTCATAGAAGATTGCAAACCAACAATGCCACCTGTATGATGGTGATACCTTTTACAACTAGCACATGACATCAAGTCAAAGAGACATGAACGCATACATGACAGACTCCTGTCAGTTTCTGTTTATGCTTATAAGAGCAAAAGGTTTAAATATTTAATAGCTTCCTATTGTTAAAACAAAATTATATCAGAATGCATTGCTTTATATCACCTTAAAGTTTTACTGGGATTTAATCTTTTGACTAGCCATGCTAGGGCATTACTTTCTGGGCTTTTAAACAATTATATTGTCCCTACTCTAATACTTACATAAACAACCTCAGGCTAGTTTCACCCATGAGGCCTAGGTGAACGCATGGGTATGGTACAAGACACTTGGCTAAGATTTGCACTCTGATTAAACCTCGATCCATGTGATTGTGAAACCAATTTCTTAATCTAACAGCCATGAATGATTTAAGATATTGTAAATAATTTTAGCAGGAAGATATGAAAAACCATTTAAAATAGCATCTTTCAAAATCTACTGAAATTCTGTCCAACAATACCACTTCACTAAGTGACACTGTTGTGTAACAAAATTTCAATAAGATTTAAATCAATAAATGTTCATGCACAGTAGTAACATAATGATAAAATGAAAACCTTTCTAAAACGTCTTTTCAAATGTTTAGTCTGGCTATAACGATGTTTTCCTCTAGGCATACCAGGTCTATGGTGAAAGGACCTTAAAAGAAATTCATTATTGTTAGAATTACAAGCAACAAACAAAATAAATTTTCATATTACTAAAATGTTTTATATTATTCCGTTTTGGGATTTGGTTTGCAAGATTTTTTATGTGATTTCGTGTGTTGAAGCATATTCCGTTGTGTCTGGGGAGAGTCATTTTCTTTTCGTGCCTTAAAATTTAACACACTCACCGTTAAAATTTCCACTTATTATTTTTATATTCCTGAAAT
>NC_068981.1:105795184-105798765 GCF_001194135.2 Octopus bimaculoides
CCTACCCATACATACATGTGCATGCACACACACACACCCACACTCACAGACATACATACCTCTATCTGCATAAAAACCCATCAACTGTTCTACTTTACATGTGTAAAATGTGGGTATGGGGGTATGATATCTACGTATATTTCCTATTTAGTATTGGGGAAGTTTCATTTATAAGGACATACTCCCGTATTTGTCTAAGAGTTGGGTCTTTTGGGTGCTTGGATAAGATGCGGATGTCAAGTTGACCCAAGTTGCCTCCATGCTGGTCTTTGGCATGTTGGTAGAGTATGGAGGACTGTTTTTTGTCATCATATTGTCTCATATGTTCGTTTAGCCGTTCCGCAATGCTCCTAGAAGTTTCACCTATACATGTCATATGTTTATATTAGTTTAATGAATAGTTAACTAAAAGAAGCTCTGTCCAAATGACAGCTACAACACAATGTCTTCTCTCATTTTTATAGGAAACAATGTAAGTAAAAATTTGCCTTTCTTTGCAAAGTATGTGCACATCCATTAATTATACATCTTTAATTAAAAACATTCAATTTTGAAGTCCTTATGTAAGCACATTTTTCTTTAGTGTGCTCATTATAAAATGTGTACACACGTGCAAAGAGTTGTTTTTGCTTACAGAGAAATGGGCTGCATAAACCTACTTTTTCTACAAGATGACATATTCCGTGAATATGTGCTGTCATCATTGTTTTTTAGCAGCTAGTTTTCTGCTTGAATGGATCAGATGAAATTTGTTGAAGATTTTCTTTCTGTAGCCAAGCCCCCACCTGTTTCCAAGTAAAGTAATATTTCCTTCAATCCTTTGAGCATAAACAGAACAATGGCTGGACATGATTTCATGGAAGATTGCAAACTAACAATACCACTTGTATGATGGTAATACCTTTTACAACTAGCACATGACATCAAGACAAAGAGACATGAACACATACATGACAGACTCCTGTCAGTTTCTGTTTATGCTTATAAGAGCAAAAGATTTAAATATCTTTCTATAACTATATTGAAAGGACTTCCTCAATGTTAACTATGTAGGTTGCAAAAATGGTAAAATAACTTCAAATATAAAATGAAATGTCATAGGATAGGAATGCTTACTTTGATTCCAGGACCTCTCCACGACTAATTTTGTCATCAATTATGATTTTTTTCTTGGCAATATTAGCAGTAGTTGGGAAATTCCTGAAAACAATAAATTTTAAATTGAATTTTTTAAATTGTGTCAACTTGCAAAAGCTAATTAATTACAGTCTAATTACTATCATTCATCTTAACTACAAAAAAAATGCTATTAGTTTACAGAGTAGTTAAAAGTTTCTCATTTATAAGAAATGAATCATAGAGTTCTATGATCCAATAGCTTTAAATAGATGCTTTGCAGGGAATATAATTATAAATATTCTAATTGATAGAGAAGGCAGTATTGCTTTAGTAAAAAATCAACTGCAAATAATTATAGAAAATAGCACACAATATCTAAGTTATTCAAGTAATACCAACGATGTGCTGGGTCTAAACATACAATAACACATAAGAACTCTAGCATTGTAAAGTGCATTTTACTGCACCCTATGATGCTAAAGTTGTAATGTCTCACTGTAATCAATATGGAATTAACCACTTGTTAGGTACATTCAATGCACCTAATTAGTGCTTTGAGTCTGTATTCTTTAAAGTCTGTCTCTTTTAAAGACAGGCTTAACTGTATTTTACCGTTTCCTTTCTGCAATCCATTTCTCAATTTCTTCCTGGGATTCCATGTTCCATATTTTTTTAGCAAGTCCTGTATCATGATGCTGAAATATAAAATAAAACAGATTAAATGAGTTTCACGTAAAGTCAAATCTTTATGAGCCAGTATATCGTCAGTAAAAACTGTGTGGCATATGAAAAAAAAAAAAAAAAAGCCAGCCCAAGGGAGCCAACTTTGTCTGCAATATTAAGAAGTATATGTAGAAGGAATAAACAAAAGAAACCAAAAGGAAACTGAACCTGTATCAACAAATTTTCCTTACCATTTCACTATAAAACTTATTCAGAGCAGGATATACTCATAGACAAAGAGTTCAGGACAAGAAATATAGATTATCAAACAATGATCAACAATGTAGTCAGTGAAAGGTTTTCACTGCTGTACATTTCTGAGATCCATTGCAAATATCAGAAATTATCTACTACTTAAAATCATGAAAATATATATATATTTATATTATATACACACAGACGGTTGGCCAAAAGTCACCCGAAAGTAAATCAAAATTCCATAAATAATATCTGTAATTCTGTATTTACTTAAATGGGGATAATGTGTCATTCAAGAGGACTTCAGTTTGAACAATTTTCATGATATTTCATATTTAGATGCTTTTATTAAATTCATTCAGTTATTGAACATAGATAAATCTTGGAATTAGATGGTTTTGATTTACTGTCAGGTGACTTTTGGCCAACCCTGTATATATATATATATATACACACACACACACACACACACACACACACACACAAATGGTGTCCAAAATTTATAAAAGCTGTTTTGGTACAGTTTTACTGATGTATTCATCTTACCTGTTTAAAATTTTACCTGAAGTTGGTGGATTGTATGTTATAATGTAATTTATGAATACATCATCATCATCATCATCATCGTTTAACGTCCGCTTTCCATGCTAGCATGGGTTGGACGATTTGACTGAGGACTGGTGAAACCGGATGGCAACACCAGGCTCCAGTCTGATTTGGCAGAGTTTCTACAGCTGGATGCCCTTCCTAACGCCAACCACTCAGAGAGTGTAGTGGGTGCTTTTACGTGTCACCCGCACGAAAACGGCCACGCTCGAAATGGTGTCTTTTATGTGCCACCCGCACAAGCCAGTCCAGGGGCACTGGCAACGATCTTGCTCGAAAATCCTACAGGAGCCAGTCAGGCGGTACTGGCAACGGCCACGCTCAAAATGGTCGGTACTGGCAACGGATCAATTAAATTCTACCAGAACAACTGTTGTAAATTTTAAACTCTGTTTGTGTTCTCTTTTTATACCTATGCCACACCTGGAACCAAACACAAGAGTTGGATCTATGGTTTAACTTGTATTTGGTACTAACATATCTACAATAACCTGCCAAAACTTGATACTTTCACTATTATTTACCTAACCATGAACTCATATTATTTAATGTACCTAACCATGTCTTGCATCCTATATATTGATATGCCTAGATTTTACTGAATCATATCTAATAAATGTGAAAATTTGTGTGTCAGTGTGTCACACAGACCCCACTCTCTCACTATTCAATGACACTCCTACTATTCCTCATGATGCGGTGAGAGTAATAATAGGCAGAGACGGTGAGGGCAGTGGTGAAGACAGAGACAGAGAGAAAGAAAAAGAGAGAGAGAAATAGAGAAATTTAGGAAGAGCTGATGTTTTATTAAAAATAATAGTGCTGATGGTAGCAGCGGGAGTAATAATATGAGAGAGAGGAAGAGTGGGTATGTGAGAGAAAGAGGGAAATGATGTACGACTGTGTTTAATCATGTCTCTTTGATAGAAATTCCT
>NC_068981.1:105798865-105800529 GCF_001194135.2 Octopus bimaculoides
GAAAATTCTTAAAGATTCATACTCTGTTTCTCTATGAATTACCAAGAAAAACATTTGGAAAAAAGTAAAAATGAAGAAATTGGGGCAGGGAGGGAGAAATTTTAAATATTGAGAACGTGTTTTTTTGGGCAAAATCCTAATCTCCTGTATCAAAAAACAAAGGAATTGGAAGAAATTTAGGAACAAAAATAAGTGGTGGGATGCAAATGTCACTTCAGACATGCTAAAAACAACAGGTAAAGGACTGGATTTCTGGGAAAACTTCCTTTTAAGTTTATATCGAAGATCAGGTTTTTAAATACGCTAATCACAAACACAAATGACAATACAGAATGGTCAATTCAATTGGATTTGAGCTGTAATTTTGCGCATGCACACAGCAAGAAATAATTTGTACAGAAGTTTTACCTAGAGTGTGTGTGTTAACACAAGAAGTTATTTTATGGCATTCTTTCGTTTGAAGCAGCAAGTTGTCAACTTGATCGTATGGGATCAAAAGATTGTTCGTTAATTTCTGAGAAATTTTTTTTATTTCTTTATGCTTTGAAGAGAGCAGAAAGTGAAAAGGCAAAATTTGATTTGAAGTGAGAGCAGAAAGTGAAAGAGAAGAGAAAGTGAAAGATGTGTGTGTGTGAGAGTGAGCGAAGGTGTGTATTGTCCTGTATGTAGTTTTTTGCATGTATAAGTGGCTCTCTCTCTCTTTCTCTCACACACACACAGATATTTCATACACATGTACATAAATATGCATACATCTTTTTTGTATGTGTGTGTGTGCATGCGAGAGTGAGTGACTGTATTTCCTCATAACATATAGAGAAATGGATATCTTTTAATGAAATTTTTTTGGTTATGGTTTATTCTAATACAATATGTATCTATGTATGAACTTTTCTTTGGAGTTATGTATCTGCTGTCTCTCTCACTTTCTCTCTTTCACTTCCTTTGTGTCCCTCTCCCGCTTTTGATTTAACAATATATGTATCTATGTATCTAATTCTCTTGCGATGTGATAAACATTTAAAAACACAAAATGAACGCCGTCACCACTCACTGTCTCTTTCTCACTCTCTGACATCCTCTCTGATACATTTAAAATCACAAAATGAATGCTGCTACCACTCACTGTCTCTTTCTCTCTCACCAATAGAATAAGTACTAAGTTTACAAAGAATAAATCCTGGGGTCAATTTCTTCAATTAAAAAACCTTTAAGGCAGTGCTCCAGCATGATCGTAGCCAGATATATATATGTATCTATCTATCTATATCTATATATATTAAATAACCTTTGCCTTACAGTTAAACCTGGTCAGATTAAATATGCTACCAGATGTCCGGAATCTGATTCTGATTCCCCTGTTACAATCCTCAAATGCATACCAAAGCAATGTGGCAAAATATATAGAGAAAAGTGTAGGGGCAGGAATATCTCCCTGTTTTACACCGTTGTCCACTGAAAATTCATCAGATAGATTACCATTAAAAACTACCTGAGCTTTCATGTGCTGTGCAATTTCTCGAAGAGGCTCACAAAATGTGTCGGGCAACCAAGTTTGCACAAAACAATCCACAGTGCGTCCCTGTTTACCGTGTCAAATGCCTTAGTTAGATCTATAAAAACCTGGTATAGTGACATTTGTTCCTCTAAACATTTCTCCTGAA
>NC_068981.1:105802660-105802909 GCF_001194135.2 Octopus bimaculoides
AAAAATAAAAAATAAAAAATAATATATAAAAAAATAATATACCAATACATTATACTGTCTTTGAGCTTTTAAAGTTCAATGGTAATCCATGTAGAAAATTGTTAGAAAGATTAAGACGTATGGAATTAAGAATTGTGTTGTGTTTAAAAAAAAAGGAGCTGAAAGCTTGTGTTAAGCAGGAAGTGTGGTGTCAAAACAGGAAGTGTGTGTAAGGGAAGACAATTCTGTGGGTTTTATACTCTTTAGTTG
>NC_068981.1:105802919-105805126 GCF_001194135.2 Octopus bimaculoides
TGTGTAAGGGAAGACAATTCTGTGGGTTTTATACTCTTTAGTTGGAGTATAAAACCCACAGAATTGTCTTCCCTTACACACACTTCCTGTTTAACACACAAACTCTCCGCCTTTTTTAAACAGAACAAGATTCTTAATTCCATGCATCCTAATCTTTCTAACAATTATCTACATGGATTACCATTGAACTTTAAAAGCTCAAAGACGATATAATGTATTGGTATATTTATTTTTTTTATATATTGTTTTTTATTTTTTTGTAAAAAACATTTTCATTCTCCCACTTCTTGAAAATTTGCCATGCAATGAAAGTCGGTTAGAAATCGTTTTTAATCCTCTTTATACACATCTATATTAAAATATGCTTTCAGTTTAGCATTCTGCCTTATTATTTTATATTTTCCTATTATTTATCCACGTGCGGTTAACACAACCCCACCGTTTGCTGACTTATATATATATATATATATATATATATATATATATGTATGTATATGTATGTATTTATGTGTGCATGTCTTTGTGTCTGAGTGTGTCACCCCACCATTATTTGACAACTGTTGTTGGTGTGTTTATGTCTCTGTAACTTAGTGGTTTGGTAAAAGAGACCAATAGAATAAGTACTAAGTTTACAAAGAATAAATCTTGGGGTCAATTTCTTCCACTAAAAAACTCTTTAAGGCAATGCTCCAGCATGATCGTAGTCAGATGACTGAAACAAGTAAAATAATATATATATATAAATAAATATGGCCTTGGGAACGAGAATGGGCCCCAGCCATGCAAACCTGTTCACTGGCTACGTTGAAGCCCAAATATTCTCAAGTTTCACTGGTCCCACTCCCAAACCCTACAGCCATATTATATTGACGACTGTATCGGTGTGACCTCACTCTCCCGCGAACATCTGGACTTCTTCCTCTCTTTTGTCAGATCTTTCCATCCTGCCCTCCACTTCTCCTGCACTATCTCTGATACCTCTGTCTCCTTTCTGAACATTCATCACTTTCTCTCTGTCCTCCTCTCTCTCACTTCACCACTTCTTTGAAGTAAGTGTGACACACACAACAGGTACGTACAAAAACAAAAAGTTAGCGTATAAATATTACTGATAGTCATGAAAGGATTAAAACACTTCAAATCTCTTCTAGTTTTTATATAGTGTACTATCAAAGGATCTTCGTCTTGCAAGTTATTTGATGACCCTCGCCAGTGTTGATGCATGAAGTCCACACTGGACTTCAGTGGTTGGTGTTTGAAAGGGCATCCAGCTGTAAAAACATGTCAAAACAGACAGTGAAGCCTAGTGCAATCATCTGCCTAGCGAGCTCCTGTCAACCCATCCAACCCATGCCAGCATGGCAAACAGGCGTTAAATGATAATGACTGTATCATACAGATAGTGTACTCTATTTCTAAGAAACTGATCCCCTATTTTCACTCCTCAGATTTTTGAAAGAAAAACATCTCCAATACTGTATGTACAACATTCATTTGAGACCTTTACTTCATAGAGAATTGCCAAAAATACAAAGAGAAGACAACAAAAGGGATAGGAAATAAACATTATTAAAAGAAATTCCTATGAGTTTGACAAGTTCAAATGTTTTTACTTGATTGTGGACGTCATTAACTGTCCACAAACAAGCAACAACACTACATACTTTTTCTTCTTTGTTCCCAGAACAATAGATTCTTCACTCATCTTGGCAACTGAACTTCTTAAATTCTTCTATGGACTAATTAATCCTTTCTATTAAAGGCACAAAGCCTGAAATTTGGGGAAGTGGACTAGTCGATTACATCAACCCCAGTGTTTCATTGGTACTTTATTAACCCTGCCCCTGGGAGCTCCTCTATGCTGATGACCTTGCCCTAATTGCGGAGTCACTATCAGAACTAGAGGAGAAGTTTCAGGTGTGGAAGCAAGGTCTAGAATTGAAGGGCCTTAGAGTCAACCTAGCTAAAACCAAAATCCTAATAAGTAGGAAGGTAGATAAAACACAAACCCCTTCAGGTAGATGGCCCTGCTCAGTATGTAGAAAAGGAGTAGGTAGTAACTCTATAAGATGTACCCGGTGCAAGCTATGGACACATAAGAGGTGCAGCAACATCAAAGGCAGGTTAACTAGCAAGTTAGTTTTTGTTTGTGGCAGATGTTCAGGTGCAATAAAGACTGCAAACAAACAGAAAACAACTTCTATCTC
>NC_068981.1:105806047-105819415 GCF_001194135.2 Octopus bimaculoides
CCGCATGACTGGCCCCTGTAGGATTTTCGAGCGAGATCGTTGCCAGTGCCCCTGGACTGGCTTGTGCGGGTGGCACATAAAAGACACCATTTCGAGCGTGGCCGTTTTCGTGCGGGTGACACGTAAAAGCACCCACTACACTCTCTGAGTGGTTGGCGTTAGGAAGGGCATCCAGCTGTAGAAACTCTGCCAAATCAGACTGGAGCCTGGTGTTGCCATCCGGTTTCACCAGTCCTCAGTCAAATCGACCAACCCATGCTAGCATGGAAAGCGGACGTTAAACGATGATGATAATGATGAAAGGATGAAAGGCGAAGTCGACCTTGGTGAAATTTGAACTCAGAACATAAAGATGGACAAAATGCCGCAAAACATTTTGCTTAGCGTGTTAATGATTCTGCCAGCTCATTGCCTTTCTTTTATGGACTAATTAATAACACCACAGATAACAGTTTTCTCACTAGTGTGGAATTTTATCATATTAACTGAAAGGAAGCAACTATGTAAAAACTAATAATGTAAGATAAACACTGAGATCACAGACACTATATAATTGGTAAAAAAATATAGGAATTTAGAAAATATGATAGAGTAATAATAAACAATATTTACCATTTTGATGTGTATTTTAACCAATTTTGGGACAGCAAAATAATTACAATTTTCTTTGGGGCACTGAAAAAAAGAAAATAAATGAGTCAATAACATAGCAAGTTCTAGGGAAAAGGGTCTAAAAAGCATTAACATCCATAGGCCCTGGTGTAACTGATGAGGGAAAAATTACTTGTATATCTCCATTGATATATCTTATACGTGGACAAGATAGAGACAGACAGACAAACAGAGGAAGCAAATACATTCAAAACACAAGATAGGCGCAGGTTACAACTTTGCTTTGCAACTATGCATTCCACTTTGTGGCACACTATGAGCAAGAGCTTCAGAGCAACCTATGCTTTCTGAGTGGAATTAACAGACAGAAACTGAGAGGAAAACTGTTGTGCATGCTTGTGTGTGTGTGTGTGTGTGTGTGTGTGTGTGAATGTTGTTCCAAATGTCATTAGTGTCTGAGTGAAAAGAAACACTGCCTTTGTTTACATTCTTCTGTAAGTAAAGATCCTGCAGTTTCAGTTTTCAACGTGAGGAATGAGAGAAAATACTTCACATGGTAAACAGGTATGGGTTAATGACAAGAAAAGCATCCAGTTGTAGCAAATTTGCTTTGACAAGCTATGCCAGCATAGAAAAAGTAGATGTGAAACTGACCTAACAAACAAGACAATAGCAAAATAAAATCCACAAAAATTATATCAATGATGATTGTGTGTTGGTGATGTAGTAATCTTAATACTAAAACTCTAGGGATGTTTGTCTGTACCTGAAATATCTCAGAAATAGTATACTTTATCTTCATTTTTTTTCACATATATATTTTCATACTTACCTTCGGCAGTGCAGTACAAATTTTTGTAACATTTTGACCTCTTTTTATTAATGAAAACGAGTAAACACAACTTTTGTTTGTTATTTCTTGATGAAAACAAACATGGCTTCTGTGACAACACACATAATGTCATGACATCAATCAACAAAACACACATCTGCTATCTGTGACATATACACACACAGTCTTCTTGCCCTCAGAAAAAGGAAAAAGAATGTTGATTTTTGAAGTACACAATATTTTAATCATTCAGAAATATTTTTAACTGAATGTAATTTCGAAAATGTAAGTTATTTGTACAGTAAGTCTTTATATTTTAGACAATATTTTAAAGTTTTTTTAAAACTATTTTCAAGTTGTTAATTTCTGTAAAATTTTTTATTTAGTTAATTTTGTTTTAAAGTGAAAGATGTATGTACGTGTATATGAAATGGATTGTGCATGTGAGAGAGAAAAAACAAGAAAGAGTAGTGAGTGAAGGGATGTGTTGTCATGTATACATACATACATCAATACATGAGTACATCTTTTTTGTATGTGTGTTCTCATGTATGTGTAAGTGGCACTCTCTCTCTCTCTCACACACACACATCCATTTCATATATTGTTCATACAGCTTTTACTTTCTCCTCTCTTTCACTTTAAAACATAAGTAAATAAATACAAATTTTTTATGGAAATTAACAAACAAAACCAGCTGATCTGAATGGCAGTTCTGAGAGTCAAAGTAAAAGATCGCCCCAAGGGAATACCATTACAAAAATTTTTTGGGGTGCATTCAATGTATCTCAGCTCCAAAGGTTTGGCTGCTATTTCTAGCATGCTCTGCTACCACATAGCAGCTATTTGCAATAAAGGACCCAAAATACCCATTACGTGGTAGCAGGGCATGCAAGAAATAGCAGCTAAATCTTTCCTTTTCCAGGGAAAGGAGCCGTTTATGCATGATTTCGATGTCACATTTGTTGAAAGCATGCGAAATAACCTGGAAAAGAAAGAAAAACCAATGACACAAAACTCCATTGCTGGGAAACTCAGACTTTCCAGGTGACCCAACAAGTCATAGGTAGTCTTGTAGTAAACCATTACCATTACAATACTAACATACAATGGAAGTACATATTCACCATATTGATGGCTTCCGTGCCAGTGGCACGTAAAAAACACCCACCGATCGTGGCCGTTGCCAGCCTCCACTGGCCCCTGTGCTGGTGGCACGTAAAAAGCACCCACTACACTCAGGGAGTAGTTGGCATTAGGAAGGGCATCCAGCTGTAGAAACACTGCCAGATCAGACTGGAGCCTGGTGCAGCCTCCTGGCTTCCCAGTCAAACCGTCCAACCCATGCTAGCATGGAAAACGGACATTAAACGATGATGATGATGATGATAGGAATAGCATTTTTGGACAGATACATATACGAGAATAAAATAATACATAAGCACTACTGAAAACCAAACCTTAATTTTTTTTTTTAAATTTTTTTTTCTTATATATATCATGGTAAATTTCAATCACTGGACAGCAACCATGCTGGGCACTGCTTTGAAGGGTTTTAGTCAAATGAATTGCCCATACCTCTTTTTGTTTTTTAAACCTGATACTTATTCTATTGGTCCCTTATGCTCAACCACTAAATTATGGGGACATAAACAAACCAACATTGAGGTGGTGGTGGTGGTGGTGGTGGTGGTGGTAAGGCAAGGACAAAGATGCACACATACATTTATATATATATATCATTCTTTAACAAGATTCTATTGCAACTATGACATGTGATGACTATTCACTCCCAAACTGAAATAGGCTCTCAACCTGTCATGAATGATGATGTAGACCACTCCTATTTAAAGCCAGAACTTCCTTCGACCATTACGTAAAAAGAATTTTTTTTTTAAATGTTATTTAGATATGCTTTTATTTTAGTTGTTTACACTATTTTATGCTTGTTTATACTCTTATATATTCAAAGTTCACAAATCTTCCTATTTAAATTATGAATCATATTCCTTTCGATAATATCAATATGATTACAAAACTTCTTTGTAGACGATATTTTCTGCTTGGTTGACACTTATTTTCAAATTACTGGAGTCCATTGCTCTACTCATAGCGATGTATAACTGGCCATGTGTAAACATCGGGGTGGGTAAAAACACACCAACATGATTTAAAGTCTGGCCCTGTGTCTTGTTTGCTGTGATTGCGCAAGCAGAATCTTTAGGGTTGCAAAAAATCAAACTAAGACTTACCTCTCACTGTTCTATCTAAATAATGTCTGGATGTTCTGGTACCAAACTGAGATGTAAACAACAGCTGCTTCGGATCCTGCTCAAGACTAACAATAACCACTAAATAATCACACACACTTTTTCCATTCTATTTTCGCTATTAACTGTCCTTGTGGCCCCCTTTGTATCTATGATGGGGCCATGAAAACTATACAATGAAAATCCAGAGTTACTCATGGTTGATGAATTTTTAATAAAAATGTAAAGGTGATTTATAAATTCAAAAATCAATATCCCCAAAATAACCATACTTTGATTTTTTTTTAATGCTAAAAACCTTCCTGACAACTGTCTTTGTAATCCTGAAAAATATCATAACCACTGGTCCAGCTGTCTGGCCGTGAAGAGGGAACAGACAAAGAGATGGACAGGCAGACAGACATACCCATTATAGTAAGATAGCAAAACTGCCCATCTACAATGGGAAATAAAGGGATAGTATCACAAATCTAAACCCTCTAAATTCATGAACTATATGGGGAGAAATCCAGAGTTTATCCTCATCGCTGGAATTTTAACAAAAAAAAAAAATCAAAGGTGATTTTTATTAATACAAAACTCAATCTCCACTAAATGATTGTATTTTTTAACATTTTTTTTGCTAAAAAACTTCCTGATTACCTCCTTTGTAATCCAAAAAAACATCATGACCATTGGTCCAGCCATTTGAGAAGGGGGAACAGATAGACAGATGAACATAACGCCCATTATTACTATTATTATTAATAAATAATAATAATAATATAAGTGGCCAGCAAGCATTAAAGCCAAAAAGATAAATTTACAATTAATTATAATTGAGGGTACACAAAGAACCAGTGTTGCTAGAAATAAGAGTCGAAAAATACTCAAATAAGCCACAATTTCACTGAAAATTCAACAGGCTAATGAAAATTGAAGAATGAGTAAAAAAGTTAACCTACCAGTGGTTGAATCTTCACATATTTTATCTCCTTTGTGCAACTAGTTACCTCACCTTCCTCTCCCTGGAACCACTTCAACATCCATCCTTCAAACTCAATACCATCCCTTCCCACTTTACTTTTCCCTGATTACTCTTTTCTGTGATACCAAGTATCCTTCTTCTTCTGAGCTACATCTTAGGAATACAAAACCTCATATCTGCTATCACTCTCAACATCTCCTCATATCCGTTGTCAACAATTCCACCTTCACTCCACTATGTAACTCAGACCTTCATCTCTGTCCCTATAAATTTCTCTACCTATTTTCTCATCTAACAATAGTCTTATTATAGTGCTACTCTCCATTCACTTCTAGTATTGCCACTTATCACCACCTCCTTCTAAGCTATTTCTTTTATGTTCTTCCCCATACTGATATTTACTACCAACTACTCCACTGCTCTTCTACAACATTCACTATATTAAACTCTGCTCCTCCCCCCCTCTCTAATTGCTTGTCACTTTCCTTTCACACCTCCCAATCCTAAGTTCATTTTCTTTCTTACATTCATCTTATATCTAGACAGTATGCTCTGACACTTCTTCAATGTCTGTATTCTTTCCAGTTACACCATTTGTCTACAGCAAGAAATTTTCTCTACAATAAAACACAATGAATGGCTTTCTTACAGGTTCAAATATGCCCCAATCATATTTGAACTGGTAATAACCTCATATTTATACACATCACTGCTTAGTGCTGCCACCCTACCTCTCCAGTTACTTCCACCCACTCATATACAATATAAGGTAGCAATGTATCTCTTTTTAGCAAAACACTCGTGCATGTCCTCTATGATACTTTAGCTTCTTAGCACTAGTTACGTGGGGAGAGTTCTTTGTGTTGCAAGTTACTTAGTGACCTCACTCAAGTTGGTGTCGTGTAAAAAGCACCCAGTACAATCTGTAAAATGGCTGGCATTAGGAAGGGCTGTAGAAACCCTGTCAATCCAGACATCAGAGCTCAACAGTCTTCTGGCTCAATGGATCCTGTGAAACTATCCAACTCATACCAACATCAATTTAAACTATAAAAGTAAAAGAGTAATTTTAGTTAGACACTCATTCATTTTAGCCATTTCAGATAGTTCTTAGTGAGTGCATTTACCTTTTCATGACAGTCAATATGTTCTTTGTAAATCAGCTCTGTTTTGAAGCCACGGTCACAAATATCACAGTTAAAAGGGAAATTCTCAATAAGATTTTTCTTGTTTTTATTTTTTTCCTGAAAAGTACAAATATAAAACACATATATATATATATCAAGGATCAAATTTGTTTTGAAGAGATTTATTTCAATTTATCAATTTTATCACTACAGAACACTGTGTAGCAAATAACTTCAAAATTTCAATAGTCATATTATGTACTGGACTAACCATAGACCATGGCAACAAGCTTAAGAAATAATGATTTAAGTCTTGTTGCAACAATAAAAATAGAAAATTGTTCTTAAATAAGCCCCAATACACTATGATTCAAATGAAAATTTTGAAAAACATTCCAAATTACAACTTTGGCATAATTCTGGTTAAAGCACCTCATATAACCCTTCATAACTTTTGGAATTTTCAGAAAAATTTTGAAATTTTGTGTTACACACACGAGAATTCATACGATTATGAAAAAAAAAATCGTTTTTAAATGCTCTTTTTCAAATATTTTATATCAAAAAACTAAATAAAAATTAAGGAGGAAATAAGTGATGAAAGCAAGTTCTTTCATCATAAGTATCACCAAGGTGAGTGGTGCCCTGGCCACTGGGTATTCAATACCATAGAGCGAGTCTATGTTTTTTGGTCAAAGTACCTGACCATACCGAACAAACTTTAACTGCGCTGATACAAAGATGGATTTCACCTGGGACTCACATAGTCAGTGATAGCTGGCGAGCATATAATAACATCGGTATCCTGAATTAGAGTGCTTACACGCACGAGGTAATTATGCATCAACAAAATTTGGTAAATTTCAATACTTTCACCCACACAATTTTCACTAGTGTGTGGAATCAAGTACCCTGACCTCCTAATATGCTGCAAACCCCTTATTTTTGTTCAGAAAATGGTGGGGTTGGAAACCAGACCCCCTCCCCCATCCCGTAATTATTGGAAATTTTTTGTTGTTGTTGTATGAATTACGGTGAACTCATAATATGCCACAAAATTCTTTATTTAGTCTGGAAAACAAAGTAGGGTGGAAACCTCAGAAATTTCACCCCCACCCTCCTTGGGAAGTACTTCTTTACCTTTTTTGCCCCTTGTGGAGCATAGGGCCTCAACAGTTATTTTCCACTTTTTGCGATCAATGGCGTGTTTTTTGTCTGCTTCCCATGTCAGGCCGGTGGTCCTGAGCTCGTCCAAAATGCTCCACTCCCATATCTGCTTCAGGCGTCCTCGCTTCCTTTTCCCCTGCGGGTTCCAGTCAAGTGCTTGTCGTATCACATTTGAGGGTTCTTTCCGCAGTGTGTGTCTGATCCATCGCCATTTCCTTCGTTTAATCTGAACATGTATGGGCTCCTGGTTGGCCCTTTCCCACAGGTCGATGTTTGGCACTCTGTCGAACCACTTCAGATGGAGGATCTGCTGGAGACATTTGTTGATGATGGTCTGGATCTTCTTGTAGTTGCTGCAGGTGGCTCTCCATGTTTCAGAGCCACACAAAAGCACAGATTTTACATTTGAACTAAATAAGTGGAATTTAGTTCGAGTTGAGATGGCAGTGGACTTCCATACTGGCCGAAGAATAGCAAAGGCTTGCCAAGCCTTCTTGCTTCTTGCAGTGATGTCCTCGTCTGATCCACCTGATTTGCTGATCTTGCTGCCAAGACAGACAAACTCACTAACGTCCTCCACAGGTGCCCCCTCAATTGTGATTGGCTCTTCTTGCTTGTTGTTGATACGCAGCACTTTTGTCTTTTCCTGGTTGATCCTCAAGCCCACTTGCCATGAAGTTTCTCTTAGGTGGTCTACCTTATCTTGCATGTCTTGCAGGCGATGTGACAGTAGCGCAAGATCATCTGCGTAGTCCAAGTCCTCCAGCTTGTTCATCAGTATCCACTGAATACCTTTCCCAGAGAAGATCGTGGGCATTATTCGATTACTCTACGAGGAGTTTTCTTGCCAGGTCATCTATGCTGGGAGATTGTCGGAGGAATTCAGGGTCAGTACAGGAGTCAGGCAGGGCTGTTTGTTGTCACCACTCCTGTTCCTCGTCGTGCTGGACTGGGTCACCAGGACAGCCTATGCTACCTCCAGGAAAGGTGTTCAGTGGACACTGATGAACAAGCTGGAGGACTTGGGAAGTACACCCGCACGATTTTCACTAAGAAAGAGAAAAGCTTGCCAGCACTGGCATAAGCAATGGCATGTAAAAAGCACCATTTAAGTGTAGTCTATGCCAGTGCCACCTGACTGGCCCCCATGCCGGTGACACTTAAAAAGCACCTACTACACACTCAGAGTGGTTGGCATTAGGAAGGGCATCCAACGGTAGAAACCTTGCCAGAACAGATTGGAGCCTGATGCAACCTCCAGGTTTGCCAGTCCTCAGTCAAATCGTCCAACCCATGTCAGAATGGAAAGCAGATGTTAAACGATGATGATAATATATATTGCTATACCATTGAAAGTTTAGGTAAACTTCATCACTCACTCACTTTCTCCCTCTGTCCCCACCCAAAAATGAAACTCATTAGTTACCCAATTTCGGCGCCAAAAATTGCAAAGGGAAAGTGCTATAGTCTTTCAAATCTATTCTGCAATCTGGGATTATTATATCCAGTGATTTTAAGAGATATGAAAATGATATTTTGTTTTAACATTATACTATTACTTGGTTCACACATATACACAAACTCTAACGTGTGTTTTTTTAGATGAATTTTGTATCAGTCTTTATCTCTCCACAGACTTCCTTACCACTAACTTCTATAACCTCTGCACTTTCACTTATTCATTTCAAACTTGTTTGAATTTCCAATCTAATGTAATCCACACTCTCTTGAAAACGTATTTCTGAAAAATGTTATCTAAAGAAACAGCAAAAATATTTGAAAATGGGTGGTGGTGGTGGTGAAATTTTCAAGGGTTCCACTCCACCCCACCCCGTTTTCCAGACCCCAAAAAGGGGCTGGCATTTTAAGTCACCGGTAATATTGTAAACATTAACCGCTGCTGCTTTTACTACTTATCTCCCCTTAATTTGTTTACTTTTTTAATATAACCATACAGAACAATTACCATCGTATGAATTCCCTAGTGTAGAATACAAATTCACAACAATTTTCTGAAAATTCCAAAAAATATAAAAAGTTATGAGGGGTTGGGTAGAGACAGACTATATGTAATCTGAACCTTTCCCCCCCTTATTTATTAATTTTTTTTACGGAATCCCACGTTAAGTGGGGAAAGGTTCAGATTACAAATAGTCCATCTGGACCTATGTACTTGCCATAGCAAGTGATCTGATCGGAGATTGTGTGCTGAAACAAAAACAATTGGAAGGTGTTTATAAGTCATTTAAAACATTTAATTTTGACAAATTAAATTTGAATGTTGAAATGAATCTCGTGTGTTTTTTAAATGGCTTATAAACCTTCCACGCTGCAATTACTTTCGAATTCAGTTCTTTATAAAATGGGAGCTTTCAGGATTACTCAAGAAATAGAATATACTCTTAACAAATTTTACAATTCGTTTGAATGAAAAGAAATTTTTAAACAGTACAAATTATATTAGATAGCAAATTTTATAAAAATACAACAAACCGGTTTTATTTGATTATTTTTGGTATTTCTTTGAGAATTGTTCTTATTTGTTGCTGAATTAGAATTATAATCTCTCTGTCTGTCATTCTTATTAGGCCACGATTGATAGTGTGGAGAGTTATAAGGTCTCTGGCGATGTTTATACCTTCCGTTCTTTACAGCGTAATTAGGATTAGAGAATGACTGTGCTCTGGGCGCGAACTCTCGGTGACTATACACACTAGATGAAGCTTCATATGACTGAGGCAATGGTGGGTGTTGATATGGTTGGTGGTAGAATTGCGGCCAAAATTGTGACTCCAGAGGATTGTAATTACTACTTTGTGTTACTGGTGTTGTGTTGTGCCAAGGAGTAAAGTTAGGTTGGTAAAATGTCGGCTGTGACCATACATTATAAGGATTCTGCATTCTGTTGAATAGTACTAGTACTTTATTTCCACAAGCTTCTACGTTACTCTCTCTGACGCGTAATAAGCATGTCAATTAATACCACAGTAATAGCAACACGTGCTTCTTAAAACCGGAAGTCATGAGTTGCGTCCCTTACATTTAGTTTAAAGTTTTCTCTTTTTTTTTTGTAGTAAAAAAAATCTAATTCTTAAATACTTAATTTAAAATGCAAATAATCATATATCACTATATATATTTGGGTGATCTTTGGTTTTAGGTACATATCTCTGTGGGACTTATAACGCCGATATTTTAATATTCTGCTCATAGCACTTCTCCTGCATCTGTCTTGCTGTGAAAATCATATTTATTGTCCCTCCACCAGATCGGAAGCCACATTGAGATTCAGACAGGGCATCATTTACGAGACACCCCTTCAGGCAGGTAAGAAGAATATTTGCCAGAACCTTGCCAGCAGCTGATAGTAGAGCAATACCTCTGTAGTTACCACACGTTGTTCTGGCTCCTTTTCTTTTATAGAGAGGAAGAATAATTGCATCCTTCCAGTCCTTAGGCATTACACCATCCCTCCAGACTGCACTAATATGTTCATGAAGGGACTGTATAATGTAATCACCACCAAATCGCAAAACATCAGCACAAATTCCATCCCTTCCAGGTGCCCTACCAAGATTCAGTTTACTTATTGATGTCATTACCTCAACTAATGAGGGCACAGAATTTAAGGAACCAATGATAGGTCATTGTTGCATAGTATCAATCACTGTTTCATCCACTCATGGTTTAGGAGTTCAGAGAAGTGTTCAATCCAGCGACCTGTGATTTCTGTTGATTTAGTAAACAGAGTGGAAAAGTTCTGCATCAGCGAAGGAGCTGATGCAGAACTCTTAGACCCATAAACTTGCTTCATAAGACGGTAAAACTTCTTGCTGTCATTTGTATCAGCAGCAGCCTGAACATCACGAGCAAGATCCTCCCACCAAGTGTTCTGCTGCTTCCCCTTCCAAAAAAAGGTGTATCCACCTCCTACTTCCTCAAGCTGACCATCACCTTCTATACGAGTCTCTGAAAGTGCAGCTATATCACTGTTATAGCGGTTCAGCTCATAAGCAACAAGTGCAGTGCATCTTTCAGGCCTACAATCACTCTTGTTATCCAACAGAGCGTGCACATTCCAACATGAAATGTTCAAGTTCCATCCAGATTTTGGAAATAAAAGTCTCTTTGTTTTTCAAGCACAGGGTGGACATCCGTCAGTCACGCTAAACTGACCAGATATAAGAAAGACAGGCAATTTTTGGGTCACCTTTTCTAGAACCTCCCTGGCCTCCAGGTGTGCAATGCCCTCTCTAAATGCAGCTGCTCAGATACCCATGCAGCAACCGAATCCTACCACTGTCTTGCGTGACAAAGAGATGACTTTATATCTAGCATGGGCCGCCTACATGCAGGTCACTCACTACATGCTTCCAACCTGTCAGGTCTGCATGCTTCACCACCTTCCCATTGCCACAGGACTTCCAAATAAAAATAAAATAAATGTATACTAAAAATAAAGATACATGTATACTGAAAATAAGATAAATATATAGAGAGGAGAAAAAAAAGCAGCACATATGAAGCAGAGATCAGCAATGCCTGTGCAGAGTTTTAGGTCCAATAAGACTTGCACAACACCTCATGGTCACTCTCCACTTTATTGACATTATCCAGAGACAAGCCAGAGCAAGATGTCTGGTGCCAATATGAGTCACAGGCTCAGGGATGTGGGAGTGCCATGATCTCTAGCACAAGCCAAAGATCCCCAAAATGTTCAATGCCATTCCCTGCATATCTGGTATCCTTCATACTACTCTGCATATCAGAGTGACCTTCTCCTAGAGACATGCTTCAACAGAAGCTGAAGGGTACCTCACTCCCAGTGGTTTTTCAGCATGCAGGACACCTTCCCAGAATTTCTGTGTACCCATGCTATTGCTAGATAGTTGTTGAGCCTGCACTAGGTTCATCCAACCTTTCAACAGGTCTTGTTTTTAATCCTGCTGGGTTTCTAGCAACCCTCCTCACCAGGGTAGCCTGGTGGGGGTGCCAGTTTAGTCACCGGCAACCTGACCATGCAACAGGCTGTACTGGATTCCATGTTATCTGTAGCACTTATGAGAGCCTCATAAGTGACCTGACCTGACATACATACATACATACATTCATACATACATACATACATTCATACATACATACATACATACATACATACATACATACATACATACATACATACATACATGCATGCATGCATGCATAGGATTACCTCATGGAGCATAGGGAGGTAGTACTGTGACGACATTTTAGGACAGCTGCTAATCACATGCATGGCATCTTCCACAGAAAGATGACATAGCCTACACATGTGGTTGCACCTTGGGATTACAAGTGCGTCACTGTCTCTCTTGTTCACCATGTACTTTGTGGAAATCTCCTGTTCCTGGATTGCAAACGCATAGCCGTCAAGGTGTGATGTGATGTAGTGGTCTTGTGTCCAAGAGAGGCTGCACTTCGTGTCAATTCTACTGTCTTCTTCAAGCTTCCAGGCAACATACTCATGCATAGTCTTTTTTTCTTTTGTATATCGTCACAGTACTACCTCCCTATGCGGCACAATGTTGTTGCTAAAACAATTTACAATGCCATCCACAAAAAAGACTGTCCTGAAATAAACTTAGAAAATCCCACTGTTATGGAATACATTCATAAACACCAACTTAAGGAATACTGGTGGAAGATTCCCATCAAAACTTCTGTCAAATGTAAACATAACAGGCTGGATATTGTTGCTTGGGACAGAGGAGCGAAGGTACGTACCATCATAGAGATCAGCTACCCTGCAGATATAAATATCTCTTTGAAAATCAAAGAAAAGGAGGATATCTATGGACAACTGTTTTGAAACCTCTAGCTTCTATATCCAGACTATGAATTCATATTCATATCAATAATAATTGGAGCACTAGGTTTTGTTAGTAAATGCTTAAAGGAGAATCTGGATAAACTAAGATTTTCAGAAAGAGAAATCGACTGGTTAATTTCATACATTACAAGTGTAATCTGTGAATGGAACAGTAGAAATATGCAAGATTTTTCTCAAGTTCCAAATGTGAATTTGTCTGTGTTAACTACATTCCAAAGATGGAGCTTTGTATCTTTGTTGGAAACTGGCTCCCTCCTCTGTGGAAGATTTATAATAATTTGAAAATAGAAGATACATACATACATACATGCATGCATACATAAATACATACATACATAATGACCGATTTGTTAATAATAAATAATTGTCAACTTCCTAATCTCAATTTTCTTTTCTTCTTTTAACTGGATATAAACTACATGCTTAATATATATCTATTGTTTTAAGGGAATTTCATTTCTCAACAATACTAGGTATTGAACCAGTATTTCCCTAGATGCAACCATCCCTTCATGAGGTTAACA
>NC_068981.1:105819769-105820376 GCF_001194135.2 Octopus bimaculoides
ATATATATATATATATACGATGGACTTCTTTCAGTTTCCATCTACCAAATCCACTCACAAGGCTTTAGTCGGCCGGAGGCTATAGTAGAAGACACTTGCCCAAAATCAATGATTTGTCAGAAATTATGTAGTGTGACCAAAACCTACTTTCTTCTGACATGTAGGTTTGCTGAGTTGTAATTTAGATTGCTTAAATTATCACATCCAAGGAAATTACTATTTTTGACACACTAAATGATTAATGGATTAATGTGTGTTGTCGGAAAGAGAGAGAGAGAAAGTGTGTGTTACTGTGTGTAAGACAGAGAGAGAGAGAGAGAGATAGCATAAATTTAATTTATTTACTTTTTCTCGCATCTGTTTTTAGTGTGTGTTTTACTGAGAGAGAGAGAGACAGACAGACAAAGAGAGGAGTGTTATGCTATCACTCTCTCTCTCTCTCTCTCTCTCTTCCTCGGTCAATCACTCACTCAAAAAAGATGCGAGAAAAAATAAATTTAAAAATGTACGCTGTCACTCGCTCTCCCTCACACACACACAATCAACATATACACACATCCTTGTCATTTTCTCTCTCTTTCACTTTATGCTGACATCAAATGAAATG
>NC_068981.1:105821932-105827382 GCF_001194135.2 Octopus bimaculoides
ATATATATATATATAATAGAGTTATTAATATTTCTAAGTCTCTCTAAAGGAGACTACGGCAGCGGTACTGGAAATTAATAGTTATCGCCAAGCCAAGATGGCAGTCCCAAAATTAGGACAAATGCTGCCGTGGATTAGCTCCAAGAGGCCACCGCCTCTAGCTAGCTATGTGACACACGAACCTGTGTCCTTTATAACCTTCGAACAGGGGAGGTCAGCAGCTTCCCCTTGCTGGTTTGCCATGTTGTTGTGTTTATGTCCCCGAAACTTAGTCCAATAGAATAAGTTCTAACTCCTAGGGTTGATTTCTTTGACTAAAGGCAGTGCTATAGAATGCCGCAGTCAAATGACTGAAAGGATGAGCTTCCACACAGTTTCCAGCTACTAAATGCCCTCACAAGGCATTGGAAGGTCTGGGCCTACAGTAGAATATGCTTGCACAATGTGTGCACAGTGGAACCCAAAACTAACTGGTTGACAGGTAGCTTCTTAACTACATTTTAGTCTTTTTGAAAATTTTATTGAAATATGCCTTATATCTGCAAACCTAGAATTTTTACATAGAATCCACTTTGAAAAAACTTAGCCCAGAAAGTTGAGTTATCTTTGTAGAATATTTTTGAAGGCTTCTGTTTATAGAAACTATACACGAGGTGTATGAGTTGGTGTGTGAGACGTGAGTATGGGATTGTGGTTGAGTATAAAGAAAATAATGTAAGTGGAATTAAAAGGGAAGGGAACAAACAGTTATATTCTATGGCTTTAATTAGTGAATATATTTTGGATGTTTACATTCTGTGTTCAATTCCTGCTGTGATCATCATTGCCTTACTTCCTTCCACCCTAACAGTATCAGTGAAGTACAGGAGTCCATTTAGTAGATTATCCCCTTCCTTAAATTGCTGGCATTAAGGGCATTCAGCCATAAAAACCATGCCGAAACAGACACAGAGCCTGCGCAGCTCTTCAACTGGCCAGCTCCTGTCAAACTCCTGTCAAACCGTCCAACCCATGCCAGCATGAAAAATGGACGTTAAATGATGATAATGAATTTTATATATATATGAATGTTTGTGTGTATGTATGTATGTATGTATGTATGTTATCAATCAGTTTCATTTCTGTATTTCTTGTCAATAGAGAAAGAGCCGGACTCTAACATAGATTCAAGGCTACTTCATTGGAACTTTTATCAACATCATCTAGGTATTTGTGCATATGTGTGTGTGTGCAGTATTTGGTGTTAATGTATGCGCAGATTTGTATGTTTGTTTTATGGATACGTTTTTATGTATATATTTTCATGTCTAGATGCATGCATATGTATTTATGTGCTACACATACATATATTAGAAGCGAGTATCATAAGATATAGTCATATATCAATATGTACGTCTTTAATGTAAAATATATTTTGCCGTGTATAGGTTTCCATAGATTATAATGTTTCCCTAGCAACCAATAACTAAAGCAGACTTATAATGTTCTAAGTGGCAATACTTGACGGCGCACCATGCCAGGTTAGAAATGTATTTTTTAACGTAATTTTTTCATTGGCTTATATAGTTTTATTTATATAAAGTATTAAACGTTCGAAACATCTTTATTTCTCCCTTTGTAACTCAATTTCATTCGATTTGTCCTTGGTTAATTTCTCTCTCGCTCTCACTCGCTCTCTTTCTCTGCACATACATACATACATACATACATACATACATGCATGCATACCTACATACGTAGGTATGTACATACATACAGGCACACACACTCACACGCACGCACGCACACACAGGTACGTACACACATTTATGTGTGTGTGTTTGTGTGAAAAATAGAAAGGAGAGATACAGCAGCAGTACTGGGTATTAATATGTATTGCCAAACTAACGTGACAGTCCAGAAAAATAGGAGGAATGCAGCTGTTGATTTAGCTCCGAAAGATGATCGCCTCTAGCTAGCTATATGACACACTAACCTACGTCCATAAACCTTCCGGGTAAGGGGAAACTACCCTGAAACCGGTCTGTGGATGCCAAGCCAGCAAAGAGAAGTTGATGATCTCCCCTGTTCGAAGTTTTATAGACGCAGGTTCGTGCGTCATATACCGAGTTAGAGGCGATCGCCTCTCGGAGCTAATGAACAGCCGCATTCGTCCTATTTCTCTGGACTGTCACGTTATTTTGGAATAGGTACACACACACACACACATACACACACAGATGGGCGCAGTTAATCGAAAAGTTAGCATCGTTAATTGTTAATCCGTTAAGCAAAAAGTTAACTTCGTTAATCCGTTCATTCTTTGAAAATGTAACGGAAGTTAATGTTAATTCGTTAACGTTAACGTTTATTGAAAAGAGACATATCTACAGTTTAATACCCCACCTGCTTTGTTGCCTTGTAATTTCCTGAAAATCGGATACTTTTAAACGAAACTTTCACCAAATAATCGTTTATATCCTGTAGATTGAGTGCATGTTCCGATTTGTAAGGAGAGCTTCTTACTATGGAACAATCTAGTGTATATTGTATATTTTGTAACTTAAGTTTTTGTATGTATGCTGCTAATGAGGTCGAAAATTTGGATTTTGTTTCAGTAAAGGAATTTAAGTGAGATCAATAACGATGCTTAAAATCTATAGTACTACCAATATAGACCTTTGCTTGGGGTATGCCTGATGTTTCTACACGACATTTATAAATCACGTTTTTGTGCAGAAGAAAACCCTGCAAGCAAGCATGATTTAGGAATGCGATAATTACAGGTTTTCCTTCTAATTCCACTGCTATTATGGATCGTGTTGTTGTTACTGACTGGACTGATATGGAGTGCACTATAAGAATTTAGGTGTGTAGTAGTTAGTCTGAAGCTGGAGTTTATGTCTATTAAGAGAGGTTATTATGGATATTATGTCTGGTGTGGTGGAGTAAGATAATTTTACTGATGATTTGTTAAAAACAGAGTAGCATTCATGATGTGGAAAATTGGATTTCAAAATTTTAAAAAATAATTTAGGTAAAGATTTTACCCGAAGAAAGAAGGATGGTGCATATTGTTTTCTAGTCTTAGAATATGTGGCTACATGGTCAGGAAGAGGAGATTTATAATTACTATAAGTTCCGGATGGTCTATGTTGTAAATGAGTATGATTTGAAGGTGGGTTTTTCATGGGTCTGATTGATTGATTTGAAGTGGAGGCCATGCTTATAAAATCAGGATTAGTTTTGGAGAAAAGATTTGCTATTTTGGTTTTCAGCTTAGTAACACAGATATAGAATATTTTTTCTTGGAATCTACTTAATTGTAGAGCCTGATTATAGTAAGGAGCATGAATATTAGATATTTCCTCATTAGCTGATAAATTTGAGATTCTTATTGAAATCCCTGTAACCATGCTGTCAAGAGTTATTTTAGGATGATTTGAAAGTTCATTTATATATTACAAGGTTTGGTTGGGGCTTGTGAAATGGGTAGTATAAGTTAGTATATAAGTTAAGTGTAAAATCCCAAAAAATTTGCCACCTTGGTATCAGTTTCAAATAAGATATTAAGATTGTAATTTTCAAAAAATTTTTTTAAAGATTTCTTCATGCATTCAATTGCTAGTCAAAATAATCCCTTAGTTGCAAGGAACACATCATCTCTATAGAGTCCACCAGATACGTTAGCAAAGTGCTGCTTAATTTGCGAAAGAAGTAATAGACCTACAGGGTCTTTAATCTGGGCCAACTTAGGAGAGCCCATTGTTATATCAAAATAGTCAATAGAAGTATTTCGAGTCCTTCAAAATTAATAAGAATTTTCCTCACTCCCAGAATTATATCTATGTCAGATTGGATTATATCTGCATAGTTTCAAGCAAAAATCAATGCTTTATTCACGAGAATCAGGGATATTGATGCATAGCAGTTTGATATATTAAATTGAAAAATTAATATGGTGTTTATCCTTGAGGAAATTAATCCAGGTAATAACATTGCCAGTTGAGTTCCATAGAGGGAGCCCGACATTAGCTTTAACATGGGTTACAATTCTATCTATAATATATTTACTAATTTTACCCAAATCCAACTTTGTTGGATTTGGGTAAAATTCTATGTGTGTGTTTATAGTTAGTGTTTAGCTCCTTTAGTATCAAATTATTGTACGTTTCCAAAGGTGAGGAGTGGAGGTTGCCAGTTTTATGGGAGAAAACATGTAAATTTCGTGAAGATCTTATTTTTGATATAGTTTTGGAAAGCTCCTTCTGGAATGAGTTAGTGTAGTAAGAAAATTTTAAGTTTTGCATCATATACTTTAGATCCCTCTCAAAATTAGCTAATAGAGGATTTGGAGGAGGGTTTTTATAAGATTTCAGGTTGTATCAAATCAGTAGTCCAATCAGGATGTTTTGATCGGACTGGATCCCCAGAAACAGCTGTCGGATCATTTAATATTCAAACCTTTTATGTTTTACTTTTTTCTGGACTCTTAACTTTCTATCTAGTTCTGTGGTATCGTTTTTATTCTGTAAGTCGATTTATATATGTATTTATGTTTTCAATATATTTTTAATGTATATATTTATGTATCTATATATTTATGTATTTATATATATTTAATGCATTGATAAATCTATATATTTTTATAATATTTATATATCTTTTTTCTATTACTTGTCTTTTACTTGATTCAATCATTTGACAGCTGCCATGTTGGAGCACTGCCTTTAGCTGAGCAAATCGACCCCAAGAATTATTCTTTGTAAGCCTAGTACTTATTCTATCGGTCTCTTTTGCTGAACTGCTAAGTTATGGGGATGTAAACACACCACCATCAGTTGTCAAGCAATGTTGGAGGCACAAACACAGACACACAAACATATACAAACACATAAATACATACATATATACATACATACATACATACATACATATATGATAGGCTTCTTTCAGTTTCTGTCTACCAAATCCACTCACAAGGCTTTGAAAGGCCCGAGGCTATAGTAGAAGACACTTACCCAAGGTGCCATGCAGTGGAACTGAACCCAGAACCATGTGGTTGGTAAGCAGGCTTCTTACCACACAGCCTCTCGATATTTTCAGTATGTTTGATGTATTAAATATATTTTTGAAAAATTATGCATATCGTATATGCAGGAGCAGCTGTGTGGTGAGTAGCTTGCTAACCAACCACATGGTCCCAGGTTCAGTCCTACTGTGTGGCACCTTGGGTAAGTGTCTTCTACTATAGCCTCGGGCTGACCAAAGCCTTGTGAGTGGATTTGGTAGACGGAAACTGGAAGAAGCCCACCTGACACCTACTTCCTCTCTTCACTCCTACCCACCTTCTCTCTTCATTGATACCTCCTACATCCACCCCACATCCCACTCCCACATACCCACGCCTACTCCCCACTTTCTCACCCACACATCTTCACCCCAAACCCCTATCCCCACCCTCACATCCC
>NC_068981.1:105827546-105847688 GCF_001194135.2 Octopus bimaculoides
TACAGACACACACACAGCCACACATCAGTCACCAGGCTCTTTCCACACGCACACACTTACACACTTTCACATACATGCATGCACACCTTCATTTTGAGATCACCAGTACTTTATTATCTCCCCTTCTTCCTAGCTCTCCTGTCTAACTACTTTTGTCCAACCAGTTGCCATGATTGACTGCTAACTCCAAAAGTTTTTTTATTCTCTCTCTCTTTATTTCCTTTTATTCCTTTCTGTTGAAGAGCATAGGCTCGAAACATAAAAGACTTTCTCAGCTTCCCAAGTATCAAACTAATACACCTGCTTGGTGTTTATACACCTGCTTGGTGTTTATACACCTGTCTTCATCTTCTGTTTTTCTTTAAATTTCAGCTGTATATATGTATATGTATATGTTTGCGTGTCTGTGTTTGTGCCCCCACCATTGCTTGACAAGTGATGTTGGTGTTGTTTACATCCCCATAATCTAAAGGTTTGGCAAAGAGACTGGTACAATAAGTACTTGGCTTACAAAGAATAAGTCCTGGGGTTGATTTGTTCGACTAAAGGCAGTGCTCCAGTATGGCTGCAATCAAATTTCTGAAACAAATAAAAGAATAAAAGAATAAAAGAAAAAGAATACATTGGGTCTATGGTTGAATATATGTATTATTATATGTGAAATGATTTTCCTAACTTGATTCTCATTTCTATATTCATCTAACGCCTCAAGTTTGAATATCCTGAGTACTTCAAAGTGCTGTCTATACATTGGAAAATTTATTTCTCTTTTAAATATAATTATGTGCACATATATATATATATATATAAACAAACTTGGAAACGTTGAGTGGGTTGGTATTTTATAGAAAATAAAGTGAATTTGGAACACAGGATAGCTGTAAAAACAGCCTAGAAAGTTGGGTAAATAATACCCCTAGAAAATAGGAAAAAATTTGCCACCAGGCGGCATAATATTTTGTTATTGTTGTGTGTTATATATTCTCAGATAGTTCTATTCGAACAATAAACTACAATGAAGGTGTTCCAAACATTAGAAATCAAGTTATCTCCCTTCTGACCTTCAGCTTGCAGACACTTCATTGAGTTAAATCATTTCTTACTAACAGGGTAACATCCAACAAATTAGTCTTGTTCAAGGTTAAAAATGACAGAATGCACTGGTGATTGTTTCATTAATTGTTAGTGAAGCATAGGGATTATTAGAGTGGTATTCTGGAAGTAATGCTTGTAAAACTGGAGAGAACCAAAAATCTTGCATGTAACAGTTCTGTATTGTAATGATCAGCAAGATTGTATAGTCAACAGAAATGCTGTTATCCATCATATTTATTTTTTTAAATATTTCTTTAAAATTTCTATGGATAAATATTGTTTATACTAGCTGAAGCACCACTCTCTGTACAGTTTTTTTGTTAGTCATTATAAGAATATATATATATATGCAGCATGGAATTTTGTCAGTGAACAGGTCGCAATCTCAAAACGACGAAAATATTTTGGCAAATTAAATTTAAATGTAGATGGGAATCTAACAGTTTTTGTGTGTTTTTAAATGGCTTATAAACACCTTCCACACTGCAATTGTTTTTGTTCCAGCACACGATCTCAGATCAGGTCACTTGCTATGCAAGTACATCTCTGTAATATATATATTACACGCACACAGACACACACACAGACACACACACACAGACACACACACACACACACACAGACACACACACACACACACACACACACACATACACGCACACACACACATACACGCACACACACACATGATAGGCTTCTTTCCATTTCTGCTTACCAAATCCACTCACATTGCTTTGGTCAGCCTGAAGCTATAGTAGAAGACACTTGTTCAAGGTTCCACACAATGGGACTGAAACTGGAACCCTGTGCTTGGGTAGCAAATGTTTTACCACACATCATACCTGAGGAGGAACTGATCATAATTTTGAACACAAGAAAGTCAAATGCAAAAAGACTGAATTTCAAATGACTAAAAAATCAGAATATTGAAAGCTTAAAATCTAGATTATATTTTAGGGAAAAATAAGAAGAAAAGTGGTCTTAAAAAACATTTATATATGGTTTTAAAAGGGAGTTTATTTGAAAGATATAATATATTAAAAAACATATTTAAAATTTACTTTGAAAAATTTATAGTTATTGCAAAGATACAATATCAAAGACATGTGAAAACTTAAATATTTATTGAATATATCCTTTCTTTAATTTTTCTCATTTCTGAATATTTTTCTTGTTTTCTTTCAATGCAAGTATACTGGATAATCAAAAGCTCTTTATAAACTAGTATCACACAGCAAAAAGCAAGGTGAAAGAAGATAAACAAGTAATTGGGCCTAATTTCAGTCAATCACAATTCAGTGTTGAAAATATTCAGTAATGAGAGAATTTAAAAAGGAAATAATCATTTGTTTTTGCCTGTGTGTTTGATATCATATCCCTGCAATACTCTTTTAATAACATTTTAATAACATTCTATAATACTTTTCTGAAATAAACTGCTTTTAAAACTGCAGATATATGCCTTTCATGATAGTTTTTCTTATTATTTTTCCCTAAAATATTTTAAGTTTCAGAGTTTTGAGCTTTCAACATTATGACATCTAATATTCTGAGAATTAGATTTTGCAGTAATTGCCTCCTCTACTGGTGATCTCCAAAATCTGCAAGACTGGTCTTTTTTTTTGGGGGGGGGGGACTTTTTCTTGTACATGCCTGTCTAAAAGGACTTACATTGTTAGATGTAATTATGTACAGCATGTAAAAATATTGATCTTAAGTTAGAAATCTATTAATTATTTTGTGCATGTTATGCCTAAATGATTTGTTCAGTTATGAATCCCTAATAATAAATCACTAACAGTACTTTATGTATGTTATTATTTATCTGGTAAAGGTAGGTTTTGGGGAACTTATAGGAATTTGTAATTTTCTTCTAATAAAAAAGGAATTATTTATGATCCATCTTTATCATTAAAAAGTTTTCATATGTTAAATCCTTGGGGTCGATTAGCATCTGGGAAAATCACTAAAATAATTAACAGTTATCTACTGATTTTTCTATTTGATTATATTCTTTCCCTACAAATTTGGAACCATGTGCTTATTTAAGATATTATCATTTTTGCTATATTGCTAATATATATTGCTGGTTTCAGCCATTCAGAAGTACTCTAACATCCATGAAGCTGTGAAAGCAGGTGATGTAAATGAACTTACAAAAATGGTTAAATGTGGTGCCAGTGTTAATGAAATCAGAGGAAGAGACAAGTTTACTCCATTGCACACAGCTTGCAATATTGGAGCATTGGAAGTAAGATGTAGTTATTTCTAGAAGCTTTATAACAGTCTTTCTACTCTTTTACTCTACACAGTGTGCAAGGTATTTGTGAACAAATTTTAGGTCATAAATGGGAGACAATGTAATGTAATGCTATATGGCATGCACCAAATTTTGACTTATTTCTCTTTGAAATGTATTGACACTGTGGCCGTAGCTGTGACCACAGTGACTTGGAGATTGCCAGTTTCTTGAACAAGATTGAGACATTTGTGTTTTTGGTTAAGAAAGAGCTGGGATTCACTGGTAGAGACAAAACATCCATGGTCAAAATAAAGAAACATTCTTGGTAGTCAGATGTTTTTGGGAATTCATCCAGCAGGCACAGAACATCATCAGTAACAACCCCAGTAGATCAGTGAGATCCATCACTGAGAAGCTGAAGACAGCAGATTCCTCCATTAGATTTGTGGTACATGATGTGATAAAGGGAATACAGTTCACATCCAGCAAGACCTAAGAGAACTTTGTGATCATGACACTCCCAACGTCATGTGACTTCCTTGTTCTCTTTACTTGAATCCCCTGACTTTCTGTATCTGGAGTATCATTTAGAAGAAAAATAGTTGGTGACAATATGATGTCAAAAACTCATTGGGGATTGCCGAGGATAGCATAGGTAGGAGCACCTGGTCCTGGTATACAGTCACCTCTGTAGCCATACTAGGCTATCATTGGCACTGCAGGCAGTTTTGTTGAATGCTTGTTTCTTTAACATTGAACAGATGTACGTTTTTTAGGGGAATGTTTTCTTCTTTATCTGATGTCTTTGTTCTTCATCATGTTTTGTTTATTCTCACAATGAAAAGGTGGTGAATTGGCAAAATCAGTAAAACAACAGACAGATTGTCTTAGGATATTTGTTTCATTTTGAGTTCAAATCTTGCCAAGGTCAACTCTGCTGTTCATCCTTTTTTGAGTTATATTTGGTTTTCCAACACATCTATGAGGGCAGTGATTCTGAGCAACATGGCCTCAAATCACGATGATCCATTCTATCCATGACAGCATGGAAAGTAGAAGTAAAAAATGATAAGGATTATGATGATAATGAGGATTAATCAGAGGATGAAAGGCAGCATTTCTGATGCTTTCCAAGGCCTCTGAAGCCGATAAGAGAAAAGGAGAAAGTTTGTCTCAGAACAGAGACCTGTCCTAAGTACTTGCAACAGAGTGAACCTCATTTAAGTGAACTCCATGTAATAGTTGTTAAAGCTGATGACAGATTAAGTCATAGATCTAGTCAATGTTGGGTGATCAAAGGTCTAACAATAATAATTCACTATATATAACAAAGGTAGAACATTAATATGGCTGGGCAGGAGAATTTAAATTGTATTTCTCTTTGTAGGTACTTCACTGGTTGATGTGGAAAAGGGCAGACCCAAATCTATGCACACCTCAAGGCTGGACTCCAGCACATATTGCAGCTATAAGAGGAGAAGATACTTGTCTCCAGGTATATCATAAAATTAGACTAGTTTCAATTATAACATGTTCTGCATAATGTGATATTCTGATATATCGTCATCGTCATCATCATCATCATTTAATGTCTGCTCTCCATGTTGGCATGGGTTAGACAGTTTGACTGGAACTGATGAGCCAGAGAGCTGCCCCAGCTTCTAGTCTGATTTGGCATGGTTTTTACAGCTGGATGCCCTTCCTAATACCAACTACTCCAGGAGTGTAATGCGTGCTTTTTACATGCCACTGAGACAAATGCCATTTACATGACACCAGCAACAACCACGACTATGATTCACGGGTGCTATTTACATGGCACTGGCAGTGACCATGACTATGATTCACAGGTACCATTTACATGGCACCGGCAATGACCATGTCTCATGGGTGCCATTTACGTGATACCATCAACAACCATGACTATGATGCATGGGTGCCATTTACATGACACCAGCATGGCCACAACTATAATTTCACTTGGCCTGATGAGTCTTCTTTATATATATATATATATATATCACCTTGATCGGCCAGGCATTCTGGTTCTGAGTCAGATCCATTGGCTACAGCATTCACTTCATTCCCCTCATACTCTCACCATTCTTCTCCACATTGCTCCAAACATTTTTCTTAAATCATCTTCCCATCTGATTGAAGATCTTCCAAGTGGTCTCTTCCACTTGCATGTGTACCACTCAATAACTGCACTGGTCCACCAATCGTCTGTGAACCTTGCGACATGGTTGGCCCATCATACCTTTGTGCGGTGGTATTCTGCACTGATGTCCTTCACTCCAGTTTTGTCTCTGATCTCCTCATTCTGGATGTAATCTCTTAACAAGATTCCCTGCATTGACCTTCCCATGGCTTTCTGTACTGTAAGCAGATGTTGTTTGTCTCTCTCTTCATCAAGGCCCAAGTCTCACATATATGTAGCATTGCAGGTAAGACAGTGCTGTTGAAGAGATTGGTGTGAATTGCCTTGTCTAGGTTTGCCTTCAGCACATCTTTCACTAGGTTGAACGCTCTCTATCCTGTTCTTACCCTTCACAAGATCTCATTCTCCATCTCTCATCTCATAGCCACTTCTTGGCTGAGATACACATAGCTGCTCACCTCTGACTGTTAGGTGACTGATCGCTATGCCTTCAGACTTTATGTACTTGGTTTTCAAATGGTTTATCTTCAGGTCAACCACTGAACTCCTGAAATCCAGTTCATTCAATATGGTCTGCAGCTGATTGATCCACTATCAGCACTATGTCACCAGTGAATCTTAGATGGGTGAGTAGTTCTCCATTTATCCTTATGTCTCCACTCCAGTTCATGTTTCGTATGACCATCTTGAGACATGCCATAAAGAGCTTAGGAGAGATGGTGCCTCCTTGCTTGACACCCTTCACCACAGGAACATTTACTGGTGAGGATAACAGGGCCTCATTCAGTATTCACCTTTCTAAGGCAGGTGATGTACTGCATTGTCACACCCTCCTTCCTGAGAGCTTGCAGTACTGCATTGGTTTTGTCACTGTTGAAGGTTTTCTCATAATGCACAGAGGCAACAGGTACTCTCTCACTTGTTCCAGCAACTGTGTTAGAGTGAATATATGATTTATAGTGCTGTACTTCTTTCTGAACCCTACCTGTTCTTTTGGTTGCTGCTCATCCAGTTGTTGAGATATTCACAAGCTGTTCACAAAGATATATATATATGTATATATATATATGTATATATATATATATTTAGCAGAAGGAGCAAAGTGACAAGAGCTGTAAATTTATATAGTTGGTGAAAAATTATATTTCCCTGGATTATTCTAGACTAAATTTTGAAAGCAATTCATCATCATCATCATTGTTTAATGTCCACCTTCCATGCTAGAATGGTCCTATTGATAATTTCATGTTTTTCAAATAGTTTGTCCCTTATGTCATTCAATAAGCAAATACATGCACAAATAAATAAACAAAGGAAAATTAATTTGTGTGCATGTTCACTCACGCATGCACGCATGCACACATGCAATCATGCATGCATGCATGCATGCACACACACACACACACACACAAATTTGCACACATATATACTACTCAGAACTTATGAAACAAAGGCTAACTAAAAGTCTGAAAGCATACATGGACATTTAGGACACACTTATGGATATGCTTTCAGCAGGCAATGGGTTCAATAAATCATCATCATCATTATCATCGTTTAACGCCTGCTTTCCATGCTAGCATGGGTTGGACGATTTGACTGAGGACTGGTGATCCAGATGGCTACACCAGGCTCCAATCTGATTTGGCAGAGTTTCTACAGCTGAAGTTAATTATTGTTTTCAGTGTCATTGTCAAAGAGTTTAGTAGTTATAGCTGCTCACGTCTTAACGTCTTCCCTGTGGATGTTAGCTTGAACAAAAAAAAAGCTAGTTACATACTGTCTATTCTTAATTCCACTCTCATTATGCTGCTCTATATAGCACAGAAAACGACTCTTTTGAAATTAATTCTAAATATATTTAATTCTTTAGTATTCAAACAAAGTTCTGATGTTATGAATATAGTATGATTTCTTCAAACTGACAATACTTGTTTTTTTTTTACACATTACTTTCATTATCAAAAATACCACCCACTAAACTACTAAAAACAAATCATCTTTTCCTTGGTTTCATCATTTACATGTAAATGCATTGACATATTTAATGTTTTTATTTTTATATTAAACATAAGGTTTAAATATTAGTTTCAAATTTTGTCACAAGGCCAGGAATTTCAGGGGTGGGGTTAAGTCGTCTACATCAATCCCAGTGCTCAACTGGTACTTATTTTATCAACTCTGAAAGGTTGAAAGGTAAAGTCAACCTCAGTGGAATTTGAACTCAGAATGTAAAGATGATTGAAATGCCACTAAGCATTTTGCCCAGCGTGATAATGATTCTGCCAGCTTGTCACCTTGTAAGGTTTAAATATTAAACTTAATTTAACTTACCATTTTCCTTTATTTGTTTTGTGATTTCCTTTCATTCTTTAAATCAATTCATTCACAAAAAATTTTATTTTTTAATTATTTCTAAATTGCATTGATATCAATAATAGTCATTTTGTTTTTTTGTATAATATTATTTTATTACCTACATATCTTTTTTTGTCTTTTTAATGATTATTGAATTTCTTTTTTGTAACCTCAGGCACTATCCAATAATAATGTGTCACTCAACGTAAGAGATAATTATGACAGAACACCGTTGCACATTGCTGCTGCTCATGGAAACTCATTTTGCTTGTATACAATTCTTAGAAATGCTACAGTAAGTTAAATGCTTCTTCTTTCTAAGCTCTGAAGTGGACAAGGTTAGCAGTTTTCAAACTGATGAATACCAGTCATACCCACCAAAGTAAAAACTGAATAATATTCTTTTATCTGTTTCAGTCATTGAAATGTGGCCATGCTGGGGCACCACCTTGAAGGGTTTAGTCAAACAAATTAATCCTACCAGTTATTCTTTTATTTTTAAAGTCTGGTACTTATTCTATTGCTATCTTTTACTGAACCTCTAAGGTACAGGAATGTAAGTAAACCAACACCTGTTGTCAAGTGGTGTGAGGACAAACACAAAGACAGGCACGCACGCACGCACACATGCACACGCGCGCACACACACACACATATACAATGGTCTTCCACATAGTTTCCATCTACCAAATTCATTCATGTGGCATTAGTCAACCTGAAGCTGTAGTAGAAGACACTTGCCCAAGGTGCCACACAGTGGGACTCAACCCAAAACCACATGGTTGCAAAGCAAACTCTTTAGCCCTACAGCTATGATTGCACCTATGGTGACATTTTATACTTTCTCTATTTGTATCTTTATAATTCTTCTTTTTTCACCATGATTTCACAGATTTGTAAAGTTCAAAACCATCTCATTAAACATGGTAGTTTGTTTACTCCCCTTTCAATCCTCTTAGCACCAGATTGTGAACCAGTTCTAGGCCATAGATCATTTAGTACCATATTGCACAGAAAGAATAAAAGAATATATCTTATTTTTATTTCATTTTACAGGATGATTTTGCATTATAGGTATGATGCAGTAATATATATATATATATATATATATATATATATATATATATATATATATATATATATATATATATATATATATATATGTTGAATAGCTATGCAGATCCCTCTACAGAAACCTGCTCTGCTCTACCTTTCTCATAGTCATCTCCTTGTCCCCTAGTATGAAGCTGACCTGCCACCTACCTCTGAGCTTGTGATAGCAGCAACAGCAACGATGATGATGACAACCATGACTGCAACCACAACCATGATGATAACAATTACAATGATAACGGTGGTCGTGGAGGTGGCAAAGTTGACGATGATGATGATGAGAGAGAAAAAGAAACAAACACTACACTTTCTCATATGATGCTTAAATTAGGAAATGTGTTTATTTTATGTACTTATTTAATTATTTTAATTTACAAAGACGTGAGACAATATTTAGGAAGATTGTTGACTGAGTACACAAACACTATAGAGTCAAATGTATGACAGAGATTTGATTCTCAGGTGAGCCCATGTCATTTCACTTAAGCATTGTATCTGCAATTTTTGTTGCTAATTAAGTCTGGTCTGTTGGGCCCTTTGACTTACACAAAGACAAAGACTCCTGTGGTGACCCAGTGATCTATAAAGAGAAAAGTGGCATTTTCCCTTTACTTACAGGCTGAATCTTTGGACTAGGAGTAACAGCTAATTCCTTACATTCTGGATGTGTGGGAGACATAAGCATCTGCAAAGCAAAACCTCTCTTTCTACGTAGAATTTATACTTGCTAGAGGAAACCAGTTAGCCTTTCAGTCTACAAGCACAAATGTTTTTTCTAGTTTAAAGAACTAGTTATGCAAGTATGAAATTGAATCTTTGAGTAATGATATTGGAAGAATAATGTGTCAAGAGTCTAGAACAGGTTTTTCAATCTTTATACAAGTTCTGCAAGTAGAATATAATTTAAGATCATGGTAAACATGAGAACCACTATTTTAATGTGTTCTTAGTTTGTAGAAGAGGATGAAATTACTTAAACTGTTTTGTTTGTTTTTTTATTTTTATTTGAAAAAAATTCCAGTATTTAATATATGCAGTAAAGGAAAATAAACATAATATAATGTAAACTTAATGTGCAGTATTTACACATTATTGTATTCCAAATAATCTCTTACATCTACTGGTGACACATAAGGTTTCTGCTCCTGATGTTGTATCAGCTAACTTATATTATTATTGGTTTTTGATAACAGTACTAAAAATCTGCTCACTATATTTCTATTACACTTCAAATATCTTCTTATATTGTTTAGAATACTTAATTACTCTATTTTCAATAAAATTCTTGGAATCTAACCTACCCAAGTGGTAATATCAGTTATGCTAATGCTGTCATAATGTTGCATGCTTTTTCCATGTTTGCACTTGGTCAAGACTAAGGTAACTATCAGGCACAGTTTTTATGGCAAGCCACAATATAACTTTATAACAGATTTACAAGATTCGAACTTACTGTAGTAGACTTGTATGATCATTATAAATACCTTTATGAAATATGTATATCATTGTATGAATATCATTATACAACACTATTATTACTGCAAATACCAATATTGATATCAAATTTAGGCACAAGGTCAGTAATTTTGAGGGAGAGGGCTAGTTGATTACATTGACTGCAGTGTTCAATTGGCACTTGTTTTATCAGTGCTGAAAGGATGAAATGCAAAGTCAGTCTCAGCAGAATTTGAACTTAAGATGTGAAGATGGCAGCATTTAGAATGTGAAGATGCTAAGCATTTTGCCTGGCATGCTAATGATTCTGCCAGGTCACCACCTTACAGCAAATACTAACATTAAAAGAGCCACAAACACTGGTGGTCTTCACAGCAACTACAAATTACTGCAATTTCTCTACAAAAGTACGTAGAAATTACAGTAATATGTTGAAAGCCACTGCCACTTCTATTATATAGTATACCAATTCAGATACTGATAGTGTTGCAACCACAGTTACAAAGACAAAGAGTTTATCTCAAGTCAGTGAATTATTAGAATATGAAGAAAAAAGTGATGTTCTGCATTAACAAAGAATAAAAGCAAAAAGTCAGGAAGAGGAATAAATCATCTTATCATAAGAGAGAAGTTTAAAAACTTTCTTTTTGTTGTATCACCTTATGATGATACTTGTTTACACTATAGCTGTGTAGTAACAGTAAAACATATAACAAAGCAGGGTAACAACAACGTAGCAATCCAATAAAGTCTCCACAAACTATGCACAAACCAACAAATGATATTCCGACAACTATCCAACGACACCTTACAGCTGTCTGTGATTAATGACTACTCTCTTTCCTGGTCTCTCACTCAGACCGTTACTAATTATAGTCATTCAGTCAAGTCTGTTACATAGAAGGGGTCGTGACTCTAACCACAACACCTTTTTAAATTGATCTAAGTTAAAACCTTCCAATTTATGTTCATTTATATTCTAAACACTATTTTAATAATGACAGTTATTTTATTAAATTCTTCATTATTTTTAAAATTCACTGAAACAATGATAATGTATTTCAACAGAAATGATAGCGTTAGAGTTAATTACTTCAATTTCCCTACATGAAAAATATCTACTAATCTTTCTTAATAATTAAGTGCAATCCCTTCTTACCTTTTGCTCCATATCATGCTTACCCTCTCCCATGTTATAGTATGCACAGGATAGTTTTGATGGTCGTGTGGAATAAAAATTCTGTAACCTATCTGTAACTGTTCCTTCAGGCACTTACATCTCTTAGAATTATGCAAAGTTAACATGACACAGCTCATATTTGATCATATCATATCTCTTAGAATTATGCAAAGTTAACATGATATTTGATCGCAAAAACATATTAATCCAGTTTTACACTTTTTGGCCAATTCACCTTCTTTATATTTTATGATGTTATAGGAAATTGATGCTGATGACAAAAATGGCTGGACTGCTATGCACCATGCATCCTTCCATGGCCACCTCGGTTGTGTACAGACACTGTATAAATGGCATGCAAAAACTGATGTCACAGATAAACAGGGAAACACACCAGGTGAGTGTCCTGCACAATATTGGCTTCTAACATAAACAGATTTTTCAGAGGTATAGCACACACACACATATATATAACAACGACAACAATTGTTAAACAATTATGCCTTTTCGAAAAATATAATGTAACATTGCTGCAAGGATGAGAAAGAGAAAGATGAGGAAGATGTGATAAGGTAAGAGATAGAATGTATGTTGCTGTAATGTAACATTTATGCATTTCCTAAAGGCATAAATGTTTAACAGCTGTTGTTGTTATTTAACAGCAGATCAACTGTGATCCAGTAATCCTATGATCAAAGGAATTCCCCTTTTGACCATTCTTTTTTCTTCAAACATAAAATACCTGGAACGACATAATCTTATATATCCATTTTTTAAGGTTTGATAGATAGTAGATTTAGTTGCTATTTCTAGCAGGTGAAAAGAATGTGTAGAGGCTTCTTTCTATTTATGTTGTGCAATGATATGATAGTAAATTCTTAGAGGACTGAATTAGAAAACTTACTTTTGAGACCTATTCATTATCTGCTTCACTTACATGACTAATACACATATAAAATCATGAATAAATGCCACAACTTTCCAAGTTCCCTCTCTTGTAAGCACAAAGATTTTATGGATGTGCAAGCAGTCATTATAATTGTATGAATAGCAAAGAGGACACAGTACTATTTGCAGCAAGACAGGTTAGTTGTGATATGTTGCACTCAGATATCTTTTTATGTAAACTTTATTATGCAGTCTATTGGACAAGTACTGATCTACATTAAGAAAATGGAAGCTAAACCTGTTTCTGGATAGGATGCCAGTTTCTTCCTATGACAGAAATTGAATGTAATACTGCAAACAAATGAATCACCCATCAGTTTTAAAGTGACTTTGCTACTATTGCTTACTGTAGGAAACTATACCATCTTTCAGAATCATTTTACAATAAAATGAATTGAATCATTTAAGAATTAAGTATCTTAGCCAGAAGTAGAAAGCAATACTAATAACAAAATATGAACCTTTTATCTTTTGGATCACTAGCCACTGGCTCAACAAATACTTGGCTATCTTTACTTTTAGCTTTAATCAAATTATAAGAAAATTAACTTCAAATTGGAGCAAATTAACTCCAATCATTACTTCTACAACAATAACAACAGCAATAGTTATAATTATCCACATCAATAACAGTCACACTCTTTACGACCACAACAATAACTAAACAGAGGTTGTTAATCACTCAATCAACATATCTCACAATGGGACCAAACCCCAAACCATGTGGTTGTGAGGTGCACTTCACAACCATGCCTGCACTTGTTACTTATACCATTTTGGGTCATTAGTTTTAAATTCCTACATCAGGAGTTCCAGCCAGCCAAGTTTATCGAGTAGCGCAATGCTTTATACCCTTTCACAATTACTGCAGTCTACCTGTGGTTAAAAACTTAGTCACTATTGGTTCAGCCAACAGCTAAAAGTTGTATCATGCACAAGTGCAGTACATGCCATTGTGTAGTTATAAGTTTGTTAGCTTTTTGTTCAGAGATGAAGACCAATAAAACAGGAATAGACAACTGAGAGCCAGTACAGTGTATTCTCCCTAAGGGATCTAAAGATCAGCAAGTTGAATAGCTCTGTAATTTTTTTCTTTTATTTTGTTTTAGCACACCTAGCTGCAATGGAAGGAAACTTACTTTGCCTTAAGTTTCTTGTCTCTTGCAAGAGTGACCCTAATGATATATTAAAGGCTTGCAATGATCTTGGAGAAGTCCCAAAAGATTTGGCCAGCCAATTCTACAAAGAAAATGTTGTTAATTATATTGAAGCCATTGAATGGAAAAAAGAACATCCAGAAAAATCTGAAAGTAAGTAGAGAGAATCATTTTAGATTACAAAAAAATCATTTACCTGATTATGAAAATGTAGTGATATAAAGTTCATAGCTTTAGGTCAGAAAGCATTTTTGTGAATTCAGCTTGCATGGAGTTTACCTTTTGCTCTACAATTCATTAAAAGTTCACTACATTTAATCTCTATCAAATCTAATAAAATATATGTAAAACTAGGCCAGTAGAAGATGGCTTGAGAATAGTCTTTCTCTATTAAGACCATTGATAATAATAATGTGGACATTCATAAAACATTCAATTATGTCTGGCTTGAGGATCTTCTAGCTAAATTCTACGTTTATAGCTATCTTGCATTTTTGAGTCTAAAGCTTCCTCTTAGACCACACTACTGCAGTGTGCACACAAGTGCAATCATTAATGACATCTAATAATACATACTTCTGTCTAAGACATCTGTTGCTCAGGTTTGAATATGTACCTGTACTGGTATGCACAAGACTGAGAAAAGTTTATTTTATAAAAGACTTACAAATTACTGTACATGCAAATCTTTCTTCTCCACATCTTTGGTGTTGTCCAAAAGAAAGGTATGGTAAGAGCCAATATAGCACAGCTCTAGTGTCATTTAGATGTTGCTTTCAGAATGCAATGAATGGTTCTGCTAATCTCACTGCTCTAGATTTGTGTTTTTTTTTTATCAACCCCAAAAAGATGAAAGACAAAGTTGACTGAAATGGAATTTGAACTCAGAGCGTAGATACACAGAATAATACCATGGTGGCTTTTCTCCAATGTTCTAATAACTTTTCCAATTCATCACCATTGCAGCATATGTTATTGCATGCAAGAATTAACAAGAATTAACTTGCTATCACTTTGAACAACACACACTCCTGTACAGGTGATACTATTCTTCATTCCTCTTTAAACTTCTATATAAAGGAATCATTTACATATATTGTAACACCTCATTCTAAACATACACTAACTGTATGAACTAAAACTTAGAGCTTATTTATCAATGGGAACATAGCATTGTCTTTTTTGATAGTACAAAGACTCGATTGTTACAAATATCCATGAAACTGTTTCGTACTTCATCACTTTTTAGTCACAAATAACACAAAATTAAGACTTCAAAATGACTACAAAAGCAAGGCATTACAAATCCTGATGGTCTTTGATGATAACCTGACATATACATATATAATATTGTTTAAGCCACATCACAAAATCTAGGTTTCTTCTTAGAGTAAGGAAATACTACAAAGAAACATCTACAAAGAAACCCATTTGATTGGCAAAGGTTCACTCACTAACATACCACAACCTGTAGCTCAGAGGTGCATTGTTTCTTCTCTCTGCCCCTACAATGACCACTGTTCCTCTGAACTAGCTAGTTGTACCCCCCTCTCCTCCCAGACTCATTCACCTCACTCATCTCTTTTCCTCCCATATTCTTACTGTGTCTCATATTCCACATCCCCCATTAAACACTTTTATATTCCTTTTCCCTTGTAACAGTTGGTAAATCTGCTATACCTGTGCTTTCTTACAGATACTGAACTACAGATGTTTAAATTGAACATTAACTGCATGCATCTCACCAGTCTGAGAAAACCTGCAGTAGTCATCAGCACTGCTCCTCCTTTGATTAATTTGTATCACATAAAAATGAATCAATTTTATAAAGTAAATCTATAAAAATTCAGAAGAGGTTTTGTTTCTATCTGTTCCTCTGTTCCTTTTTTTCCAATTTTTTCCTTTCTTTTTTTTAGTTATACTTGCTTAGCATATGACTTGGCTGGGGATATTGTGTTGAAACTGAAAACCTAGCATCATGAAAGAGTGCTAATAAATATTTAAAACACATAGTTCCGCTGTAAGGCACCTTGGGCAAGTGTCTTCTACTATAGCTTCGGGCTGACCAAAGCCTTGTGAGTGGATTTGGTAGACGGAAACTGAAAGAAGCCTGTCGTATATGTGTGTATATACGTATATATCTGTGTGTGTGTGTGTCTTTGTGTCTGTGTTTATCCTCCCATCGCTGCTTGACAACCTGTGCTGGTGTGTTTACATCCTCATAACTTAGCGGTTCAGCAAAAGAGACCGATAGAATAAGTACTATGCTTAAAAAATAAGTTCTGGGGTCGATTATTCAGCCAAAGCCCTTCAAGGTTGTGCTCCAGCAGAGCCACAGTCAAATGACTGAAACAAGTAACAGAATAAAAGAATACTATCACATTAATTTTTGATTAATTTCATGGTGTTATATAATATAAATATATACAACTACAATCTGGTCACTGACACAACTACAAGTAGTTTCTGAAAACTGAATGTGTTTATGATGTTGACATTTCGTTATTTCAGATTTATCTTTCCCTGCTCATGTGGCTGCTTCTAGAGGCAACCTTGAACATTTGCAAATGTTGATAGAAAATGGTATTGTGAGCATCAACGAGTGTGATAGCAATGGATCTACATTAGCTCATAAAGGTATAAAACTTTGACATTTAAATGAATCTTTACATTTGTATGTTGTTTTGTTGCATTTTTTTAGGCACTATATTGAGTCATGCAAAAGTCCAACCCAGTTCAATATCTTTCAGTTGAACAGCTGAAGGAATAATTTATCTTATTTAACTAAACACAAGAACTGGGATGTAATTGATTGAATAAACACAGTATGTTACTGGTATTTGTTTTGACAATCTGGAACAGACAAAGGATAAGTTGACTATAGCAGGATTTGAGTTGGGAAGGAAGAGATAATAAAAAAAAACCACATTTTACAGTGTTTAATAGCTTGACATTTCACTGTTTCTGCCATTTCACTGTTAATCTTTTGATTAATAAGAAATTAATAAGGATTTCTGATTTGGGTACAAGGCCAGCAACTTTGAAGGAAAATATTTGTCAATTACACCAACTCCAGTAATTGACTGGTACTTATTCTATTTACACAGAAAGGTTGAAAGGCAGAATTGACTTTGGCAGGATTTGAGCTCAAATCATAAAGAGCCAAAACAAATACCACAAAGGTGTAATGATGCTAAAATTGGAAGATGTGTAAATTTAAGATTTGTTGTTGGCACTCCGTCGCTTACAATGTTGAGGGTTCCAGTTGATCTGATCAACGAAACAGCAAGCTCATGAAATTAACGTGCAAGTGGCTGAGCACTCCACAGACATGCATACCCATAACATAGTTCTCGGGGATATTCAGCATGACACAGTGTGACAAGGCTGACCCTTTGAATTACAGACACAACAGAAACAGGAAGTAAGAGTGAGAGAAAGTTGTGGTAGAAGAGTACAGCAGGGTTCGCCACCATCCCCTGCCAGAGCCTCATGGAGCTTTAGGTGTTTTTGCTCAATAAACACTCAAAACGCCCGGTCTGGGAATCGAAACCATGATCCTATGACCACGAGTCCACTGCCCTAACCACTGGGCCATTGCACCTCCACAAATTTAAGATTTATATTTGCATAAAAAAAGAATAATAGGAGTCAGTCAAATTGATTAGTACAGTAATCTTTAAGGTTCTGCTTAGCATTAAATAGTTATTACAAATTTAAATCCTTTCATGGATATAGTTTGGGTGAGATTTATACTAGAGATACCATGTAAATAAATAATTCTTTTGATGAGACACAAGATTAATTTTGTGGAATTTGTTTACAATCAGTTGATTCAAGGTATTTATTCTCTAAGCAATTCTATGTTTCTCTACCAACTGGTGTATATTCTTGTACATTTACTTAGTGATTCTTCTGGCAGCTATGGTGAAATCTAATGCTCCACTGCTGAGGTCACAATGACACCAAAATATGTGTTGTCTCCTGTACTTACTGAAATAATTCAAATAATATTGGTTATTGACTTATATAGTTTTTTTTTTTCATTGCATAATTATTTCTTGTTAGCATTCTTGTGCTTCTAGCATTAACTTCGTTAACACTATCTATTAAGCCAATCATTATATTGATATCAGTTCGATGATTATCAATCATCTTTACTCAATCTAATCAACTAATCATTTTCGTTTAATTAAATTAATCAACAGATATATCACAATTCAATTAATTTACATCTTCCCTCTTAATTGCTTTCTGTCCCTTGTCCCTTTCACTGATGACTCATTCTGAGTTCTTCTATCACCACCACCATCACACCACTATCACTATATCTATTTACAGTAAAGCTTGGAACTACAATATGATTACAAACCAACAAGAAAGCCTCTTCAAGATTGCTTGACTTGAAAGAAATAGAAGTCAAGTCTTCCTCATATTTCTGCTTACTGTTTTAAAAAGGGGTACATTGTGACTTAGTGATTACGATATTCATCTCACAATAATATGATTGTGAGTTCAATTTCCAGTAGCATGTTGTGTCCTTGAGCACTTTATTTCACATTGCTCCAGTCCATTCATTTGGCAAAAATGAGTTGTATCTGTAATTCAAAAGGGCCAGCCTTGTCATATTCTATGTCACGTTGAACCTACCTAAAAACTACATTAAGGGTACACATGTCTGTGGAGTGCTCAGCCTCTTGCATGTTAATTTCACAAGCAGGCTGTTTTGTTGATTATATCAACTGGCACACTTGTCGTTGTAACCAATGGAGAGCCAGGCCAGATTATATAGATTAGGATACATTCTGTGAAAAAGACAAAGGGACAGTCATAGTTAGAATGCCATTGATCATAATCAACTCAGTCATAGGATACACACAATATCTTTCTTTCTTTCAGCTGCAGGCCAAGGTCAAACTCATATATTGCAGTGGTTAATTGAAATGGGTGCTACTGTATCTATAAGTAATCATGTTGGTGATTCACCAAAGGATTTAGCTGAGCGCTTTGCTCATCTAGCATGTATCAAACTGTTACAGGATGCTTACCCAGGTTGGTAAAAAGTACTTCTTTACATACAGCCCCCCACCCCCACACACACATACTCTAAGTAATGTTTGAATGTCTTTGCATATAATTATGCATAAGACACAGACATTAATATATGTGAGTCTGTATCTATCTATCAGGCTAAGTAAAGAGTAAGTAACGTTTTGGAAAATGAAATTCATCACAATATATTTCAAGAATGTGGAAATTTTATTCATCAAAGTAAGTACAGTTACAATCAACACATTTTTGCCAATGAGTTACAAGCTTGTTTATTCTGGTATCATAAAAATCTGGAGTTCTGGAGCTGATGAACTCTCTTGAACGCACTTTCAGCATCAATTTGATTTTTGAACTCCTTCTCTTGCAGGAAGCTATCAAGGTGCTTGAAAAAGTGGTAGATGGTAGCAGAAAGGTCTGGGGAGTAAGCTGGCTGGGCAAGAACTTTGTAGCCAAGTTCCCTCAATTTCTGGAGCATCATTAGTAAAATGTGTGGTCTAGCATTGTCATGAAGAATGATTGGCTCTCTTCTGTTGACCAGCAGTTTTTCATTCATTCTGGCAAATTCATGGCAATATGTTTCTGCAGTAATGGTTTTTCCGGGTTTTAAGAAGTTATAGTGGATGAGTCCAGCAGTACGCCACTAAACTATAAGCTTCTTTTTGAAGAGCTTGGGTTTAGGGAAGGTTTTAGTGCTTCATTTTGGTCCAACCACTACGAAGAATATTTTTTATAATTGTATAGAATCCAGTTTTCATCACAAGTTACAATATGGTCAAGATATGGATTGGTCTGGTTATGGAGAAATGATGAGCAAATTTCATATCTGCACATTTTCTGGTTTTCATTTAAATCATGTGGTACCCATTTGTCGAGCTTTTGTCATTTTCCGATTGCATGCAGTTTTCTGGCCCACTTGAAGTTTTTTTGCTAGTTCTCAAGTGGTTTCAAGTGGATCTTTCTCAATGATGGTCTTTAATTGATTGTCATTGATGACAGATGGGCATCCACTACGCTCACGATCTTCAAAGCTCAGGTCTCCACTGCGAAATCGTTTAGACCATTTTCAAGCTGACCACTCACTTTCCTCACCACACATTTTGTTGATATCACGAGCAGTTTCAGCTGCTTTATATCCTTTTTTGAAATTGAATAGCAAAATTACCCAAATAAAATGCTTTGACAATTCTATTTCAGACGATTGTAACAGGGGTGACAAAAATATCAATGTTAATTTATTGATGCATTTGGGTAAATCTATGTCTTTTTTATCAGATAATTGTAAAATAATGCTTTAAAAAAATTTGAAACTCTGTAAAAATCCAGTACAAATTCTTCATGGTTCAAAACGTTGTTTACTTTTTACTCAACCTGATATCTATCT
>NC_068981.1:105848321-105848879 GCF_001194135.2 Octopus bimaculoides
CACATATACATACACGGGTTGGACAAAATAATGGAAACACTTAGCATGATAGCATCATGATTTTGAAATATAACCGTCAAAAGTTTGTTTATTTTTATGGGTTTTTTAACTTATTATTAGTGTTGCTTAATATGTTTTGCTAAAATTGCTGTTTCTTTTCAGATATTATCAGAAAAAGGTAATTAAAATGCATAAAAATGACAGATCTAGCGGACTTTCAAAGAGGTCAAATTTTGGTGCTCATATGGCAGGCACTAGCGTAACGAAAACAGCCGAAATGTTTGGTGTATCAAGGTATACTGTCTCAAAAGTAATGACAGCCTTTGAGAAAGAGGGAAAAAGCTCCTCATCAAAACAAAACTCTGGAAGAAAACCAAAACTTTGGACTCTTATGCAAATTGTTAGAAAGGATCACAAAAATACAGCTTTCAAAGTTCTGCAGAGCTTAATGACCACCTCAAGAACGTAGTTTCCACAAAGACTGTTCGCCAGGAGCTGCACAAAGCTGGATTTCAGGGGAGGGCTCCAATCAGAAAACCACTACTTTCAAAAACAAAT
>NC_068981.1:105848889-105849318 GCF_001194135.2 Octopus bimaculoides
ATCTTTCAGGGTGATAATGCACTAATTCACACAGCTAAATTTGTTATTGAATGGCATGAGGAACATTCTAGTGATGTTGAACATCTTATCTGGCCAACACAACCCCAGATCTCAATACTATTGAACATTTATGGAGCATTTTAGAAAAACAAGTAAGGAGTCGATATCCTCCACCATCATCACTACAAGAACTGGAGACTGTTTTTGCTGAAGAATGGACAAAAATTCCTTTGGAAACAATTGAAACTTTGCACAAGTCCATACCTCATAGAATTCAATCTGTAATTACTGGCAAAGGCGGTCCTACCCAATAGTAAAATAAACTTGTTTGAAATTTTAAGATGTTTCCATTATTTTGTTCAACCCCTATATATGTGTGTATGTATGCATGTACACACACACACACACACACACACACACACACACACA
>NC_068981.1:105849351-105855920 GCF_001194135.2 Octopus bimaculoides
CACATTACACACACATACATACACACATACATGCTCACACACATACCTACACATATACATATCGTCATCATCATTTTAGTGTCTACACTTTTCCATATTTGTATTGATCAGATGAATGTATGTAGAGGCAGAGTTTTGTTTACAGCCAGATATCCTTCCTGACGCCAACCCCAAAGCGTTTTCAAATGAGGTAATAATGTCCCAGTATGTCTAGCAACAAACAGCCTAGGCATGCTTATGTGGAGGACTGGAAACAAATTACACTGAAATGAGCCTTTCGTTTACAAAGATTGTGCAACATGTCAAGGCATATCAGAAGACTTGGACATGTTTTTTGTAGTGGACTGCAAGCAAATGACACTGTTGAATGTAGCCATTTTTTTACAAATTTGTGAATAAATACATGTATAGACTCGAGAGACACAAATGCACTCTCACAAACACATACATACACACAATCATCATCATCATCATTGTCACCATCATCTTCATCATCCTCCTCGTTTAACATCTACCTTCCATGTTGGCATGTATTTGATGGTTTGATTGGATCCAACAAACCAGAAAACCATGTCAAGTACTGATTGCTTTCACATGGTTTCTATTGCTGTATGCCTTTCTTTATGCCAACCACTTTAGAAAGTATCCGGAGTATTTTTGTTTTTTTAATTTTTTTGTATGGTATCAGCATTAGTGTGGTTGTCAAGTAATTCACCAGACTAGATCCTTCAACTGAGTGGTAATGTTGTAGGAAGTAAAGTGGCTTTATGCCAAGTGTTGAGATACTGAAATATGTTAGAGGGATAGGAACAGGAATATTGCAGTAGAGAAGATACATGGCTACTCCTGCAGGAAAGAGATATAAAAATGGTGGCGATGCAATGTCGGGATTTACTCTTATGGCGCAAGAGAGCGAACAGAAGATAGAATTGGGAAAAGTGAGTGGGTAAGTTCACAAGAATGTGAAAGGAGACAATCAAACATATCTTTGTCAGAACTTTTCCTTTTCAAGAGCATGTTGATAAATACTGACTTAATACATATTTGTATTTTGCAGAAGAGGATGAAATTACTCAAATGGATTTAGGTGGTCTCTCTAGGAACTCTACAGCACAAAATGCAGACAAAAATGATCAAGCATTAGGTAATGTAGATTGCTGTTGTTTATTTCCTTTCTATTGAAATAAATTAAAGCAAGAATTACATTTATTATATATTTGTTTTTTGTTTTTCTGTTCATAAATCATGTACTTCCTTCTTCCCTTAGAAGATGTATCTGTTGAAAAATGATTAAATCACTTACTCAAGATTTTATGATCAGTAACAACAATCAATGAGTGATCATCTCTATCGTTTTCTTAATGAAATCAGATGTATCCAAGCCCACATTTTGTTTACTCACAGGAGTTTCATTTGAGCCTGCAAAAGCTAATATAACACTCATTAATTTAGCAGTATTGCTACTGCCTTCAGCAATTATTTCTTTCTTCGGTCCAGTAGACTCTGTGTACTGCTCAAACTCCTTACAGAAGAGTTTCTGGCAGTACACAGTATAGAGAGCACAGTCCTCAATGGCCGGTATTCATTTGACTTACATAAAAAGAGAATTAGAGAGTGGAATATTTGAAAATTTTTTTTTAAATGCAATTGAAATGGAATCATACTTTACAGAATACAAAGAGGGTCTTTTTTTTTTAACTTGCTGGTTCTAAAGAAAGGCAGTGATTACGACTATTTAGAACCACAAGATTGATGCGAGATGGAGAGATGAGTGAGATGTACCTGAGTAGAAGTAGCACATGACATGCTGGCTCTGAGGAACAAAACTCATTAATGGTCACTATTCCTCAGAGTAGTAGAGAAAGTGGAGAGAAGAAACAGCATGCTTGTGAGTTAGAGTCTGAAACATGTCTGTGATTGATTTTATGCCAATCAGTCAGGGAGCCATTCATTGTTGTGTGAAGTCATATAAAAACAATATGATAGACTCTACTGAGAGCAATGAAATTCTTACCCCAACTTCTACACTTTCTGAGAAACCACCTCCCCTACTAATTATATCATCTAGGTAACAGAAGCTATAGACTACTTCTTTTGGGTCATTTAAGCATTTAAGAGAACCTATTTCTGGCCGGTTCATAGTACATATTGCCCTTGTGCATCTGCCACAAGCAAAGTTTACTTCCTCTCTTACCCTGCCTATGATTATACAACATCTCTTGTGTGTTCATTGCTTATATTGGGCATAACATGTTGAGATTATAGCTGCTCCTTTTCTGCTTATTAAGCAAGCCCATTTCCTGATGCTACCATGATCTTGTCATCTTTCCTACTTACTAACACCTTCGTATTTGTTAAGTTTGCCTTGAGGCCTCACCAGCTGGACAAGTAGTTCAGTTGGTCAAACAAGTGAATCATTGAAATTGACAGAGATCCATTTAGTTATATATATATATTAAAATAAGTATTGGAAGTTAACATAATTGACAAAAATGCAGCATGCCCACAGTCCAATGATTGGAACTACTAAAAAAATACAAGAAGCACTACATGTTTTTTTAAACATTGCCAAATAGGGAAGAAGATTTCTTGAAAATCTACCAAAGCATCTTATACAAATGATTGTTAGTTCCCACCATCTTTGTTTTTATGACGATCATCATGATCATGATAATTTTTTATTTACCATTACATAACAAAAAGCTTTGTCATCACCTGTGTCTTGTTTATTGTAGACCGAGCAAAGGAAAAGGTGCAGGACCTTGAAGAAGAGCTGAATATAGCTAGAAAGAACTACAGTCAACTTGGTGGCATGATTTCAGAGGAACAAAAACAAAGAAAAGACATACAAGAAAAAAATCAGTACTGAATTAAGTTTTCAAATTTAGTCTCAATTGCTGTCAGTATCATCTTCATCATTAATAACCACCACCACCACCACCACCACTACCAAGAACAACAATAACAGCAACATATGTAACTTGCTGTTATTGTCATCAACACCCGATAACCACTAACACCATCACCATTTCATCTAAGTAGTTGTCTTTGTCACTAATCCAGTGAAAGATCAACTTTGTCACTGATCCAGTGAGAGAGTTTCAATAATGTTGCTTGACCAGCTAGAAATAGAGGTTAAATATTTCTCACACCACGCCCTGACTGCATTTAATAATGTGGCCTGGGGTATACTATGTCTGCGAAAAAGATGGTATGATCAGGGCAGGAATTCCTTCAGCCATTGGTTAGTTCAATGAAGGGCTAAACAACATCATCACCATCACTATCACCACCACCACGACCATTGTCATTACCACCACTACCACCACCAAGATCATCATTGTTGCTACGGTCATCATCATCATCATTATTGTCAATATCATCATTTTAATGTTTTTATTGTTTTAATACCTGTGTTTTATAACTTGTTATATTGCCTCTTGGTGGTGGTAAAATGTTCTTTCATTTATTATTTTGTCATCATTTAAGGCAGCGAGTTGGCAGAACTGTTAGCACATCGAACAAAATGCTAAGTGGTATTTTGTTTGTCTTCATATTCTGCCAAGGTTGACTTCACCTTTCATCCTTTCAGGGTTGATAAAATAAACACCAACTATGTACCAGGGTTGATGTTATCACCTAGCTCTGCTCCTGTAAAATTTCAGGCCTTGTGCTTTTAATAGAAAAGATTGTTTTGTCACTATTTGTTTGTCTTTAACTACTTTATATGGCTTGGCGTAAGTAGACAGGGAACACCTATGACTTTTGCAGAGCTCCAAAGAAGTACTGGGGAAAAGTGTTATTGCATTTGAAAGACCATCAAACGGGATACTTTGCAAGACAGTGAACTCAGCTCAGGACCAAGAGCCTAGTGGTGGTAGTATCAAACTGATTAGCAGAATAGCTCTCCAACTTATTGGCAAGATGGTGGTTGGAGCTGAATAAACATGTTAGATTAAATACTTTTAGGCATTTAGTTCTTTTTCATTCTGAGTTCAAATTGCACCAAGATTGACTTAACTTTTAAGTGGCATACAAAAATTATTGTCCTTCCACAAACTTTGTGTCCTTGTAAGAAGTCAATATTATTTGACATCATCATCACCATCATTACAATCACTTAATGTTTGTTTTCCATGCTGGAATGAGCTAAACAGTTTGACAGAATCCAACAAGCCACAGAGCTATGCTGAGCTCCATTGTTAATTTGGTATGGTTGCTACAGCTGGTTGTCCTTCCTAATGCCAACCACTTTACTGAGTGTACTGGGTGCTTTTTATTTCGCAACACTGGCACTTGTGAGGTTGCAACTAACTTGAAAATCTCAAAAGAGAACGGAGGAAAAGGAAAAAGCTCTTGCTGCTAAGTGAGGGTGAGTTTCCAAGGGGGAAGGGGACTTTAAACCAAGTGTCAAAGGTTGCAGTATGATAGACAGACAAGCTACAGAAGGGATACATGATTACCACTCATATAAGCATGGGTGAGAGTAGCTGGGAGGAGCTAGAAGTTGTGATGGAGTGCCAAAGCAAACTCACAAGGTACAGGAAGGAAAGTATAAGAGAGAGCATAGACAATGGGTCAGGAGAGGACAGGGAAGAATAGGTGCATTCATAAGTTTGTGAGGGGAAAACAACAGAGGATCAGAGAAGGGAGTAGTGAAAGTTCCGTTGATGGGAAATATCAGTATAGAGAAGGGGTATAGATCAGAAAGTTGGGGGATGATGTGCAAGGTAGAGATGTAGGAAAGCATAGGGGTAACTAGAAGGAGTGGAGTGTGATGGCATGTATGAGAGGATGTGAAGAATGAAAGCAAATATGTAAGATGTTAAATGGATTAGAATGGAATATGGTAAACTTGAAATTCGGATAATTTTTAGAGATTATTGAAAAATATGTTACAATGAGTCTTGCAAATATTTCATAGTTCTGGTAGGCAAAATAGTGAATGTGTTATTTCAAAGAATAAAAATGAGATGTACTGAAAAAGCTGTTCCACTTAGGGTTCATTCTTATTGTTGGCAATCTGTGTCCTAATCAAACTGAATAGGGAGATGATTCAGGTCGATTGTTACAGTTTTTAAACGAAATCTGTCAGATGGCAACCTGTTATACTCCACCAATCAAGGAGCCTCTAAGTGACTGCTTTACCGGCAAGAAAAAGCAGCTAAATCTCCCCTCTACTATCTTTAAACAAGACAAATGAATATTGGATAATAAAGTCTTAAATACACTGAAAATAAGGTGGAACAGTCATGGTTAGAATTCCTTTGATCATAGGTTGCCTCCAGCAGATCTGATATGGAGGGTTGGCAAAACAATAATTTGAAAATGTAAACATCTTTAATAGCATTAAATAAATATGTTAACCCACAGAAGTTTTATTGTTAAACAAATTCTATCTTACTTGATCTTTAATCGATACTTAATATGATGCTTTATTACAATGTTTTATAATAGTCTTCATAAAGTCTTTGGGATTTTACTGAAATGTAATGACTAAATGTACTTGTTTAATTTTAAAGAACAATCAAAGAATTGGAAACTCAGCTTGAGTATGAGCGGCTACGTCGAGAGAAATTGGAGGCTCAGGTTGATGAGTGTCAACAACAGCTCGCTCTAATTGGAGCCAACTTCTCTTCTGAAGACACAGATGTATGTAGCTATCTTGTTTTTAATCTCTAACAGTCATTTTCAGCTATCATTAAAATATCCATGCCCAAAGGGTTATCATCAGGGTCTATAAGATTGGGATTCAACTGATACATTGTTCCAAGACCCAAAGAGTGAAGCAGAGATCTATGACCCCCACCTGCACCAAAAGAAACCCTTATAGTTCCTTGAATTTTGAGAGGAATCCTGCCCATCCCAGGGCCTGAAAGTGAATTTGTTGACTTTGCCAAATTTTTCTTGACGTTCCCTGCAGTTAAGAAAATATAATTAATTAATAATATTGGGTTGTCCAGAAAGTTCGTGCCAATTTTTAAAGGAAAGAAAAAGGTCAATAAATACTTGCCATTACATTTTAATCAACCAAATATGAACCATTTTGTTGCACAATGCGTCTCCATCTTTCCTTTAACTTGAAAATAGCCTCTTCCCAGAATTGAGGTGGTTTCATGGCAAAGAATTTATCAAGGTATCTTTTTACGTCATCCAAGGAATTGAAATTTCTACCATTAACACTATTCTGCAGAGATCTGAATAAGTGGAAATCTGAAGGAGCAATATCTGGTGACTATGGAGGGTGGGGTAACACATCCCAGCCGAGCTGCAGCAATTTTTGTCTGGTTTCCGAAGAAACGTGCGGTCTTGCATTATCATGTTGGAAAACAACACCCTTCCTGTTGGCCAATTCTAGACGTTTCTCTTGAATTGCTGCTTTTAACTCGTCCAGTTGTGTGCAGTATTTCTTAGAATTAATTGTCTGGTTACTTGGGAGAAGCTCAAAGTACAGAATTCCTTTCCAATCCCACCAGACACAAAGCAAGACTTTTTTTAGGGTGAAGACCCACTTTTGGGGTGGCTAACGGTGGCTCATGTCGCTTATTCCAGGATCGCTTTCTCTGAAC
>NC_068981.1:105855963-105858305 GCF_001194135.2 Octopus bimaculoides
AAAAGGTGCGTTTTCATTCTGTTTATTAAGTGAATCACAGATGGAAATGCGATCCAAAAGGTTCATCTCACTCAACTCATGTGGTACTCAAACATTGTAGCAATTTGTGTACCCAAGCTTTACCAGGTGCTCATGAATGACGGATTTTGATAGGTTGAGGCTTTCTGCCAATTCTTGGGTTGTGCAATGTAGGTTATTCTCAATTAATGACTTGATTTGGTCATCATCTGTAGTGGATGGTCTGCCTGATCACTCTTTATCAATAAGGCTACAATCTCCAGCTCAGAACCTTGCGAACCACTTCCGTACAGTTCTTTCGGATAAAGAAACATCACTGTAAACTGCGCATATTTCTTTGGTTGTTTGTGAGGTATTTTTCCTTTTACGGAGAAAGAAAAGCATCAAGTGCTGAAAATGAACTTTCCTATCTTCCATTTTAAAGGGTTACAGAATTAACACAGGTTATGGGAACATAAACTGTCTTCCACGAAAAGATAGCTTAAACTGTGCTCTAAATGGAAGTGTAGTCAAATCCTATTTCATAGACTCAACCACATTTCTAAAATAAGTCGAAAGGTAAGCTACTATAAATCGGCATGAACTTTTTGGACAACCCAATACTTATGTGGTGGAAGAAGAAAATATTAGCTCAGTGAATGATATTGATTTAATCTCAACTTGGTACATCTCTTATGTCCTTATGATAACTTTTGACTTCTACTCATTACTTGTACACTAGTGTATATTAATATAGTAATTCTGTTATCACTTATGTAGTAAATTTGGAGATTCCATTGCTTCACTGAGGAGGATTAATAATGCTGAAACATCTCTACAGTTGTCATCCATACTTGCCATGATTAGATTAATAAGTTTAGTCATTGAGTTAATGTTTTCTTCACCACATGTACAATCAATTAATTTTATTTTTTGCCTCACTACATTAAGTATGACGGTAGGAACTTGATTGTTGATTTTTATGTGGATAGCATCCCTAAGAAATGCTGTTGTGTCTAAATTTCTTAGCCTTATCTCTGCTCCATCTTTCCTCAACCAGCCATCAGTTAAGAATGCTTTTCTACTCAGTATGCATTTTATATTATAATTCATGAAAAAGAATAACAATGAAACATAATGTGTTTCAATATTCTTAAAGTAGAAATAATTACTTTCTTTGAGTTGAATTGTTCTACAAATTCAGTTTTTTTGTGTGAATTCTTGGAATAGGTGATGTTACAGAATTAGTTGCAGGAAAGGTGTCAATCAACAAAGAATAGAAATACAACTTAAATACATCCCTACTTTGAATATATATTAAAAAAGTATTAATAGATTTCATATTTCATAATCTTCAGATTTCTCATAGATTATTTTTAAATGAAGTTCTCTGAATTTTGTTATCATTTGTAGTGGGCTTGTTTTCCCACATATATACTTTGTGTTTTTCTTCTTTTCTTTTTTTAATTTTCCAGGCAAGTTCTGATATCTCAACAAAGCCATCAAATCAAGTGCCTACAAAATATGCTAAATCACCAAAGGTCAACCATAAACATAAAACTGAAGGTATATCCATTAAGCGAAGTGTCAACAATGGCAAAAAAGTCAGCTGTTAAGTGACACACTGATACACACTGTTTACTTATCCAATACTTAATATATTCTTATATCACTGTATTTTATATCGATAACATGGGTTTCAAACTGACAAATACCAGGCCCACTGAAATATTAGTGAATATTTTTGGGGCTCCCCTCTTTATATATGAGAACACAAAACTTTTTGTTTGTTTTTTGCCATGGTGTTGGACAAGTTTTAAGTTTTAAACCATCTTCATTTTGTTTGTCTCCTTATTAATCCTTAAAGTGTCTCCACTCTCATTAGAGGAAACACTGTACTAAAGTAATGATTTCTTACATTGCTATGAAATCTCAGGAGGAGGAGGAGTGAAATTCTGATATTTCTTTATTTTGCAAAGGCATTAAGTTATTTTGATGAGTGAAACAGAAATATTGTAGTAAGTTATTGAAGTAGATTTCAAGTGGGGTTACAACTTTTGTTAGAAGATTAATATATTTAATCAACAACAGATTAGTGATATGCACTTAATAAAATACTTTTTGCAATTCATTAGTATGCACTAAATATCAAGAATACAGTTTTGCTTCATTTGTTAGTCAAAATGAGTTTATCAGATTTAATGACAAATTCTGTGAGATAGTAAATTATTTTACAAAAATTAACATTATTCCTAAGATCCTAATAAAATGGTGATTGTACCTCTCTTAAGTAATATTTGCACGAAACAGTCTTTTTTATTAAGCTATTAAGTTGTGATATTTGT
>NC_068981.1:105859974-105861892 GCF_001194135.2 Octopus bimaculoides
AAAACTCAAGGCTCTTTGTAAATTTTCAACTTTTCTGGAATGATGACTAAGTACCAAAATGGACAATACAGACATTCTACACTTGGACCAACACACACACACACACACACACACAGAATATATATGTATGTGTGTGTAGATGCACACTCTGGTCACTCTACATAGCTCACCATTAGACCCTTGAAATCAGATATAGATAGAATCAACAAAAACTACTAGGGAATATGATCAGCAAAATCTGACCAATTATGACTTTGCATCGAATAGGTTTCAGCTATGATTATTTTTTTTCTTTTGGTGGGCTTCTTTCTGGGCCTATTGACCAGTGTAAATTCAGTACATCATGAACACTTGACAGAGAACTTTGGGATGCAGCAGAGAGAGCATTGGCAGACATGGTAGGAGATGACCAACAGTGATGGCAGACAGCAGCTGACAACACAAAGGCAATGAACAGTCAGAGGATGAACGACACAAGAAATCAGAAGCTAGTAAGCAACTAACCACACTTTATTTGCTGCTGTGACACCAAGAATAAAAACTCTCTGGACGTTTTGTTGTTCATAGTAATGAAAAATATCATTTCTTGTGTACAAAAAGAATAAATACACAGCCACCCAGTGATCGGATAGTGACCTACTAATATCCCGCACATGGAGAACAGTTCTCTCCTGCTGACGTTGGTACCCACTTCCAGCATTTGTTCCCTTACAAAACACCAACTTGCCTGTTCTGTCTTTCTGAAGCTTAAGCTCCAGTGTAGCTCCTCCAGCCATTGGCTCCGGTGGCTTCACAATCAGTCCAAGTTTCTTCAGATGTCTCACAACCTCTGTGGCAAGCACTACGGTCTCGTCCACAAGGATGTCATCTATGTAGGAATTGGTGGCCCTTCTTATCCTCTCCACTTGTCCCAGGATGGATTTGAGCACTGTCACCCTGATCCTCGGTGCAGAATTCAGCCCAAAACCCAGTCTTATCAGACAATATGTCTGGCCCTTGTATCGCACCAGTTGGTACTGCCACAGTTTTTCGCTCCCATGGAGCTGCAAATATGCCGACTTCAAGTCGACGATCGTCGCTGCCTTAGTCCACTGCCTTTCAGGTTATGCTGGTAACAGCTCACTCTGTTCTTCAGCATCAGAGGTCCCTCTTTCCAGGGCCAATCTATCGTCCATTGCTGACCATCGAACGCTGCCCGAAAATCCTTGTCTTCAATGGCGTAAGCAGTGCAGCTCCTCGCAGGGCTCTGCTCCCGCTTACATTCCTGACTCACGACGCCCCCAAGGCACGAAACGAAACTACGTCTCTTCCAATACTGACACCCACAAAGTGGTCGATCGCGTCCATCCCCATTACAACGTCAATTCCGTCTACCACGTAGTCGATCACGATCGCCCGCAGCCTTAGCGTTGTGCTTCGCACCGCTATATCCACATCGCTGCTACCCTTGCATTCGATATCGCTGCCGTCGACCACCCGAACGCTAATCGTCCCGTTCTATTATTTTGTCACCCTCGTGGTCACGAGAGTCGTCGTGCAGCCCGTGTCCACAAGGGCCTTGAACATGTTTCCCCTGACTACGACGTCAACTACGAGCAGTGGAGATGAGCCAGAAGAAGAGGGCCATAACGTCAATGGTCAAGGGACTGACCGGAATAGGAAGCGTGAGAAGGGAAGTGCGGGGGAGACAGGACAGTGTCGGCCTCTTTTCATCCTTCACCGGCCGTCGCGGTTTTCTGCAGCTGCCATCACCACTGTCTTCCGCCCGGTGTTTTTGTGTCAACACGTGGGCTTGAACGATGAGCTCGCTTATCATTTTGTTGCCACCTGGCAACTGTTGTAGTCGCACTGATACATCGTCGGGAAAGCTATTCACAAAGGCCAGTCGCGCTACTTTCTCAAGTCCTTACCAGTGAGA
>NC_068981.1:105862129-105865461 GCF_001194135.2 Octopus bimaculoides
ACTGTTCCAGCGCCCTCCCCTCCAAATACAGCGCGTTGAGGCTCGCTACATCTTCGATGCTTTGTAGCCTGGCCACACCTTTGACCTTTCGAATCCAGGCTACTACGTCACCTTCGCCATAGAAAGGTCTAATGACATCACTGCCGACCCTTATCTTTGCTGCAAGGGGACAACGACGCCTGTATAGAATTGCCGAAATAGCTTGTCGTGCGTGGGAAATGAAAAGCTGTTCACCTATCTTCCTCTCTCGTCTGCGCCTGTCTAGTAGTAGTCACTCCGGTGATCCTGCTCTACCCTGTCACCCAGTATAAGCAGCTGCTATCTGATCAACCTGGGAGCGAACTCCCTGACGTCCGTTCACGATACCTCGGCCGGCGAAAAGAGGCCGACCCTGTCCTGTCGCCTCTGCACGTCCCTTCTCACGCTTCCTCTTCCGGTCACTCCCTTGATCATTGACGTCCTGACCCACTTCTTCCGGTTTATACCCACAAAAGTATTGTACAGAAGCTCGTAATGAAAACGTATTTAACATAAGCTTGCACAGCAAAATGAACAACGGGAAGGGAAATGCTACTGGTAGTATAAACCAATATCTCTAGTGAAATTTTTAAACAGTGTTGGCTAAATAAGAGACTTTAAAATATTGATAAAAGATAACATTCTTCTAGAAAAGATAGAAAGAGAAATACAGAAATTACTGCATTGTATGTGTGTGTATGTGTGCTACTTACCACACAGGCTCTATATGTACAAGCCACTCTTCCTGATGGTTGGCAAAAACACGTATTACAATTGTCATAAGAAGGGAATGAGTCATTAACATAGTACACTCGGCCGTTGTAGTGGCAGATTTCTGAAAAAGAACGAAAATTGCTTTGCTTTGTTTTTCTGTGGTTTTTTTTTTTTTCGTCATTATTCTAACATGAAGTTTAGATGGTAAACTCTACGCGGGTTTGGTTCAAAATTGTAATTCTATTCTCATTCACAAAATACGCCAAAAAAAACTTATTAGGAAGTCAAAGAGGATAATTACCAATCAAGAGATGGATTTTCGTAGTTTTCGTCACTGTTTGCAATTACCTTTAAAAAAACTTTTTTAATGTATCATATAGATTTAATTTTTGACGCTGAATCCGAATTCGCGAGCAAACTGAATATTTAAAAGCTACGAATAAACCAACAGGAGCTGCTAGAAATAACTGTCAAAACATTGCTTAAAACAGACAGTTATTAGTTTTAAAAATTCAAGAACGAAAGTTTGCAATACACTCTAGGGATCTAGTCTTTCTCATTCGCAAAATGAGTTCTCCTTAATTTTACTCAGATTGCTTTCAATCCTGGTGCATTAATGCAACTCTGAATTTTGATTATGATCAACCAATTACTTTATCTCGAAAATTAAAGAATCTGATGTTATTTGGAATTAAAGTTAGGAAATTTGGGTAATTTTAGCCAATCAACAGACAGCGTAGCATTAGCAGCTAGTTACCATGACAACCGCACGCTGTGTTGTGGTTTACTGTTGTTTGTGCCACTGTTGATACATTTTCATCTCAACAATATTGTTGATTAAGCAAAGAGTTGGTCGATCTTTATTGAATATATCTACAAGAAGTAAATTCCAGAAAGGTACAGTAATTGTTACCTTCTCATAGACAATGCAAATAGTTGAGCTTAGCACAAGTTTTTGAAGCACTCATGAACAACAATCTGCAATTCTTGATTAACGAGGTACATTAACTTTGCCAACTTTTCCACATCCTTCTAAATCGAGGCAGCTATTGATGGTATATTCTTTTCTAGATGTCCTCATATCAGGAAGGCTGTTAAGTTGCATGTGTTGACAATGACCAAGCTCAGATTCGCTTTAGTTTCCAAATATTTTATGTACCAGCGCAAATTATTGTGTAAGTGGTACAGGGCATATGAATCACATCCTATCATGAATACTCGTTGAATGACGCTACTTATTAAGGAGAACTATGAAAAGGAGAGAAAAATAAGCAAATTGAGAGACTATCAGAAATGAAAAACGATCGACAAATGAAAATCCTGAAGTAGCTTTAAGTTGAATTAGCTAGCCTTCAATTAATTGTTGTCCCAGAAGGTTCTAGAAGCCGTGTGGCGGGAAAATCTGCACACTTCCCTTAAAGTTGCTGCTTCAAATAGAAATGAATTAGTTAGTGCTGATTGGTTAAACCATATTCACGAATGATGACATCTCTTCCTTTTATAGAAATATGTTAAATCGTAATTCTAGACCGTACAAATCGGAGAACTATGGCTTGAATCTAAACCAGGTTCTCGTAAAAATATAATTTATTCGCAAAACTCTTATTTATATAACTTATACACAATAATAACAACTAACAAGTAAAATAAATCGTTATAAATTGCATAATTACCACAAGTTCCTCCTGACAAGGTAAAAGGACAAATGTTTTACAGAAGTTGAGGCACATGACATTCATATTGTTCTTACTTAACTCCGAGTTTGTTCTGATTTATCACAAGGCATTCTTTTCATAGCCGTTACTTTAAAACATAATATATCTAGGACTACATTATCCATCAAATTATTTATACAGCATGAAGTATATGATGAAGACATAAGATTACATACCAATGCTAACGCAACCAACCAGTGTACAGGCAACCACATCTTGACCTTGACAAAAACATGTGTTGCAGCCATCAGAGGACGGGAAGCTTGTGTTGACTCGATGTATCTGTCCATTATAATTGCAGTGTTCACCTTGCATTGCTAAAAATCGAACGTAAATAAGTTGCTTTATTTGGGAGAAATATCAAGTTCTTATGGCATATACATAGCTGCACATAAATACGCATTCATCTCATTCTCCTTTATTATACATATTCACATATGTAGGCCTATAGGAAAGTAGGTTATACATCATTAGATGTATACCTGACTTTCCTATATAAAATTATGAATATAACGGAACGCTGAACTCCAGACTATCAACTTAAACAACATTTATTCAGGTGGTAAATATATACATCTTTAGCTCTTGTTTGTTGTTACAGCTTCTCTGTGTGTGAGCATTGTGGTTGGGACGTTGGTATGTAGATGTAAGCGAGCTGTCGAACGTAAGTCCGAAAGATGGAGAGAGACAGCTAAACACGTCCATGCTCAATCGCTGGCCAGCAAGAAAGAGACTGTCTCCAGAGTTGGAATGTTGGAGACACTGCTTGACACGTCCATGCTCATGGCTGGCCGACCGAGAAAGAGACAGAATGAAGCGGGAAAGCTTGCTTGTTGAATTCCACGCATGCGTGAGACTACGCATGCGCATGGCGTTACTACAGGC
>NC_068981.1:105867063-105869962 GCF_001194135.2 Octopus bimaculoides
ACGTAAGTCCGAAAGATGGAGAGAGACAGCTAAACACGTCCATGCTCAATCGCTGGCCAGCAAGAAAGAGACTGTCTCCAGAGTCGGAATGTTGGAGACACTGCTTGACACGTCCATGCTCATGGCCGGCCGACCGAGAAAGAGACAGAATGAAGCGGGAAAGCTTGCTTGTTGAATTCCACGCATGCGTGAGACTACGCATGCGCATGGCGTTACTACAGGCCAATCACGAAGGAGGTGTAGATAACTGTAGATCCTGTTTTTATTGGTATATGTTATGTCTTCCGATTTAATAATTTGTGTTCCTAAAAACTTCGCCAAGTATGTAACATGGAGGTGTTAACATAAATTTGACTATCACAAGAACATTATACACACACAAACACACACACACATAAATACACATACACATACATACATAAACATACACACGCACACACACAAGTACGCGTGCAACAAACTGAAACGTCGACGGTTCATACCCTTATACCGGTATTGCATTCTGTCCGTGGTGAAGATCATTACTCTAAAATTACTCGGTCTATCAAGCTGTAAATAGGTATCATTGCGATGTAAGTGTCAGGAGCACTTTAGAATTGACCAATGCAGATAGAAAAGTAATTCAGTAGTGGACAGGAAGGGCCACAACAAAAATGTCTTCTGTTATGTAATCGCGGATCTTTATGTTCTTAGTTCAAATCCCACCGAGATAGGTATTGCTTTTTATTTTTCTTTATCAATAATTTAAATAACATGATGGCAAATCATATACATACATACATACATACATACTCACATACACACACATACTCACACACACATACATACATACATACATACACACACACACATACATACATACATAATACACGATGGGTGTCAATTCGTTAGTATGACTATCACTGACAAGTTATCATATTTCTGGGTTTTTTGTTTCTTTCTTTTTCTCTCTTTTTTTTTTCAGTGACTGCGGGACTTACAATATAATGGCAGCAAATGGCTTTCGTTTTTTTGTTCAGATGCAGCTTTCATTCTCATGTGGTGCAGCAGCCAAGAACTCTTTTTGTACATCAGCTTGATTCATGTGCTTTATGAATTCAGATTGACTGGAAAATTCTATACCACATAGGTTGCATAATGGATTAGCTGCTAAAAGTTGGTTGTCTTTTAGTATGTTTGCATAGGTAACTTGTGAGACTAGCTCTGGAGAGACAAATTCATCCGCATTCATCACACTTAAAACGTTGGACTACTGGACCAACAAGTTGTCTTTTCCTGGCTGCTCGTTTTACATTAGTCCATTCTAATAAAGATTCCGGAAACTTCCTGATGCGGTTGGTTATTTCTGTCCAGAATTTAAGACTCTTGTTCGTTTCACCCTTGTATTGAGTCAGAGAATTGTTCACCTAGTCCTAATGTAGCAATTTTGGCTTATGCTGTGGACTTGTATCAGACGTCACTTCACTATAAAGGATTTGTTTTAGGATGTTACTGTCACTAGTGCCATCTTAAGGCATAGTCATACTGGGCAAGTCGCCCTGGGGTCTTACGGGTCTAGAGACCCAATTCTGATCTGTTTATGCTTTGGTTTACTGTCAATAAATATATACTATAGGGCTCAGTGCATGGATTTGCCCAAGGATCTATAAGGCTGCTAAGGCAGCTCTGGCTGTCATTTAGTCGAATAAGATGGCATATTCAATGGAGTCTATGTTTATGGATGTCAGCTTCAATGCTGAATATGTCAGCATTTTGGAGTGCTTCTGAATCGGGTGTAGGTGTGCTCAGTTGAACACCTAGAATAATACAACGGCATCGTTAGTGGAATCACTTTTGGATTTTGAGATGTCTGCGGTAGACAGCCTAATTTTCACAAGAGTAAAGCAGTATTGTGAGGATTTTTACACTATATACTGCACTGTTGGTACCTTTTAAAATTTCTTTTTGACCCCAAACACTATGATATATATATATATATGGAAGAAGAATAGCGATCGAAGTTTAAGAAAATTTTTACTTACCGTTACTTTGTATATATACCATACCGCAACGGGTAGGCTAGTGTAATAGTATAACACAGTTCGTAAAGCATGCAAGGTAAAAAGAGTTAATTTCGGTCTGTATATATGTGTACACAATCTCATAGTAGCATATATAAAGAGATATGGTAATGTTACAGAGAAAAGAAAGTGAATTAGTGAAAGTGAGAGTAGTGGGACGAAGCAACAATTTCGTTGATGAGTTACCATAGTTGTCCCTTTGTACCTTTTCCTTTAGTGACGGTGTTTTGTTCAGCCGGTCAGCCAGACTCGGTTCTCACCAACTAACTTTTGCTTGGGAATTTTCTATAATTATCGCTCGCCAGATCACTAGAAAGAGACATGCCGTTATCCAAACAATGGGTATTTGGGGAGGTCTATTGTTCTGTCAATTTAACTTTCCACCGAATACAAAAGGTTAGCAGGGGTCAAGTGGTAAAGACATTATTCTGCTTAGCGAAGGTATCTGGCAAATGTAACTGCTGTCAACGTAATGTTTCTCTATGGGAAAAGTCCGTTGTACTATTAAGTGAAATTTGGTGATTGAGGATCGAATCCATGCTATGCCTGCATGAAGCTACTATATGTGTGTGTCTTTTAAGTTAACTTTGGAAATCATTATCGAACTAATTAACTTCCGTTAATCAGTTAATTCTTTAAAAATGTAACGGAAGTTATCGATAAACCATTTTTATTATAGAAAAAATACCAAAAAATCAGTTTTTGCTCTAAAACTACCTAAAAACACCTTTAAAAAGTGCAAAAACTATAAAATCAGCCTTTTTTTGGCCTAATTAAGGGCTTTAAAACCCCAAAACTATATTAATTTTTTTTTTCTGTTAGAATTTTTTTTAATGCTG
>NC_068981.1:105870391-105874889 GCF_001194135.2 Octopus bimaculoides
CTGAGTTCAAATTTTGTCATCTTTGCTTTTTGTCTATATAAAGTCGATATAATAAAGTACCACTCAAATACTGGAGTTTATGGGTAACGTCTGGCACTTTCCCTTCAAAATAACTTGCGCCTATTTATTACTGACTAACTTAAAATAAGATTTGAAGTGATTAAAAAATACGACATTGACGGTTAAATAGAGAAATTAAATAAAAGCTAGAAGAGTTTAACTTACATGGTGCCGAAAGAACGACAGTCAGGACTGTAAGGATGCCGACGAAGATAAGTGATTTCATTGTTGCAGGATCGGAAAACTAACTCGTGTGATTGAAATACCGGAGTCTGTTGAAAAAATAAGAAAAGCAGGGCTACTTTTATATCTTATGGTATTGTTCAGAATATCTTCTGACGTCATATGTTATTTTTGTATTTGTTAATTCTATTCTATACACGTTTAATACGGACTTAGCCACACCAAAACCAAACACATTAAAAAAAAAAGAAATTTTATTTTATCTTATTTTATTTTTAATTTTTATATATACTTGTTGCATCATTTTGTTGATTTGCTTTATGGTTGTTTTATTTTGACAAAGTTTGCTTTTGGATGTTTATCTCGTGTCAATTATCTCAAGGAGTTAGAGGAAGAATTTTGGGAGAAGTAACAGAAAGCATAAAAAAGTAGGTGATTGATTAATAGGCTGGCAAAGAGGCGAGAAATTTAACAAAAAAGAAACGGGTTTAATCAACTAAAATAGAATTGGAAATGCATTCAGAAAATTGCCAACCATTTCCCATTTAATGTGTGTGTATGTGTGTGTGTGTGTAAATATATACCCATACACACAAACATATATATACATGTGTGTGTGTGCGTGTATATATATGTATATATATATATATATATATATATATATATATATATATATATATACACGTAAATGTCAAACAATGAAGATAAGTACCCAACACAGCATTGGTAGATAGAATTTCTTTATTTGTGAATTAAGGCTACCATTGGTTTCATGTTAAGAAAAATATCTTAATATCTTAGGAATTTTTTTTAATCTGATCACATGGAAGAACGATGTTCATCTCCATTTTGGATAAACGTATATATATATATATATTACATGGAAAAATGCGAGCATAAAAAGTAATTGTCATAAGATTATAAACCTGGAAAAGTACAGGACAAGTTATTACACCTGAAAAAGTATAAGATAAGCTATTCTAGTAAAGTAAAGAATAAGAAACTTTTTACTTAAAATATTGCAGCAAAGAATGCAACTTCTTCTAATTTATCACACTTTACAGTTCTCATCTTTTAAATTTATTGTACAAAACTGTTCAGCTAATTTGTAAGTTTGTCTGATTAGTCACTTTTCCGGTATTTAAGGTAGTAAATTAGCCAAATTCTACTTAAACAAGTATAGTGTTATTTGTAAACGATAATAAAATAAGTTTTAATATTCAAATTTTAATTTTAGCTGCAATATTTTAATTAAAAGGTTTCTTATTCTTTACTTTACTAGAAGTAATAGCTTGTCCTGTACTTTTCCAGGTGTAATAACTTATCCTGTACTTTTCCAGGTTTATAATCTTAAGAATATTACTTTTCATGCTCGCATTTTTCCATGTAATTCATGATTTTTCCAAGCATTGCTGTTATAAGGTAATTAATAAATTAAGATTTCACCTTATAAAATACTGAAAGATAATATTTCAATTTTTCCATGTAAGTGATGATAATATTTCAATTTTTTTCGTGTTTAATTCAAATATATGGTGTGATTGAATTATTTTATATTACCCATCCACACCAAATTAATGGCAGGGATTTTTACCATGTTGTTGGTTGCACTATGGCTTACTAAAAGTTACAAACAACAAGACCCCAAATCCATCAGTATCAAGGTTGATTTGAGGCTAAATAACAACATTATGGTAAATTTCAACATTATGGCAAGTTACCAGGTTCACCTTAAGTAACCTAATTTTGCAATATTAGGAGGTCACAGGAATTCATTCAACGAAAAAAAAATTCCAATGATTCCGGGATTGGGGGAGAACCTCCCCCCCCCCACCTCAATTTTCCGAACCAAAATAAAGGATTTGCAGCATATTAGGTCAGGGTACTTGATTCCACGCAAAAAATCAATTTTTTCTTTTTCTTAGTGAAAATCGTGCGGGTGTTAATATAGAAATTTACCATAATTTTGTTGTCATTTAGTCTCAAATCAACCCTGATACAGCAAACCTATTATCAAAGACATTCCAGCCTTCAGCAAACCGTCTTTTAAGGGATAATCTAGGACATTACGTATAATGGGCGTTTGATTTAGGTAGGGGGATACTTTGGCTGCTATTTTTAGCGTGTCGAGCGACCAGGTAGAGGCTCTGTCATTGGTTCGATTGCACGATGAGATTTTTTTACATATATATGTAATATGTACATATATCATCGGCAGAAGTTAGAGAGTAAGTCAAACGCTGAGAGTTTCGCTGACCACTACATTTATATATTGTTTCTCTCCTTGTTTCTTTCTGTGTTCCTTTCAGTTGAAGAGCGTAGGCTCGAAACGTCAAAGGCTTTCTCTATTTCCGAGCGTTATACTAATACATCCATTTGTTGTTTACACCACTTGTCTTCGTCTGTTGTTTTTTCGTAAATTCTCCCTAATATGTATATATATCATTGGCAGAAGTTAGAGAGTAAGTCAAAAGCTCAGAGCTTCGTGTATATGCACTTATCAAACACAAATTTGTCCATTGTCACTCTATAACTTCTGACGAAATACTGCTTCTAGAATACAAAATTTTGTCAAAAACGTTAAGAGTAAACCCTGTTCTATGTGACACATTCTACCAGTATCGGAAGTTTCAAAATGTTTAGTTAAAAAAATTAATTAAATAATCTGTACGTCAAATTGAATAGATCCGAAATGGATAAAAGGAAAAGTTGACCTCGGCGAAATTTGAACTCAAAACGTATAGACAGACGAATTATTGTTAAGCATTTCGGCCGGCGCATTAACGTTTCTGCCAGCTCAAGACTTAGAATGCTTCCATTCATTTTAGAAATATATTCTTTATTCTTATTGCTTGGGGCGTTATTTCTTCACTTACTGACATTAAATTTCATGACATTTTACCTCATAACTCTTTTTCTACTAATTTTTATTCAATACGACTAACGATTCTGAGTTCCTTATGCATTTTTCCATCATTTATTTCAAAATTAGAAAATTTATGTTAATTGAAGATGAATATCTGCCTTACTGCCCACCTTGAGGTCTAACATATTTTGATGTAACTTTTTTTCTACTGAACCAAATCTCAAACTATTGACTCCCAAAGTGCGGCTGAAAAGGTGTCCTCTTTAAAACTATTAACAGTTTGCAATTTAGTTGAGAATTGAATTAGTGGTGAAACTTGGAAGCTGTTGCGATTGACGAAATGGTGGACTTGTAACGACCATGCAACCAGGAGAGGTAACGAGGAATGGCTCTTTTAGTACATCGCACGGTTGATATAAATAGAAATATGAAAAGAGGATAAATGAATATAAGTGCCAAAAGGAAAAGAGAGACACAACCGTTAGAAGGTTCAAGAGGTTTTATTGATATGTCAATATGTATGTCTGTGTGTGTGAGTGCGACATAAACAATAATAGACAGGACGTCATGTAAACAACGTGTATGTGTACAATCATAGATGTATGTGTGTGCGAGAAATACAGAGCATAGAAAAGAGTCTAAAAGGACGTTGAGAGAAAGTCCAGACGCAAGGATGGTAGATACCAGTTCGTGGTCAAGGTACATAGTAGTTGAGGTGCTGTAACAAGAAGTTGTGACGGCAATGCAGAGCCGGGAAAATTCACATGTCGTGTAAGAAGTTGAGGCTTCAATGCTGCTGCCGGTTACTTGGTACAGGAGGTCTCGCAGGTTGTATTCGCTGTTAACCATGGTGAAGTAATTCATAAACAGTATTGAGAGAACCTGTGCGAGTGTTGTTGGTGGTGTGTACGTAAAGAAGTTGGTGTAGTTAAGAAGATGGAGTTTGCCATAAGCTGTTGGTCGAGTGTTGAATCTCCATGAAGCTGCTGTTGTCGCTGAAACTGGCTGTGTTCTGTGGTCAGCGGCTAGACATCAGAAGGTCTGGAGCCGAGAAGGCTGACAAACTGTGACGGTGAAAAGCTAGTTATTTATAATATTCTATCGGCTCAACTGGGGTTCAGAAAAGACTGTCTCACGCGACCTTATCTGAAGGCTGCGATTGGTTGGGTTGCATCTTTGCGCTCAATAGGACAGGAGACAAAATGTGCCAACACCAACCAATCACAGTGGTGGACACAACAGGGTCCAAAAGTGCTGCCGAAGGCTAGCTGTTATCCAATACTTTTGTATCCATGTATATATAACAGAGAGAGAGAGAGAGAAGTACGCTACAGACTTAAGAATATATTCAACCACTACCGTGGTTGAATTATATATATATATATATAT
>NC_068981.1:105875480-105882033 GCF_001194135.2 Octopus bimaculoides
AAAGAGAGAGATATATATAACGACAATTGCGATGGCTTCATGTTGCTAATGTTTGTCCTTGCAAATGTACACAAATGCTAAATGCATCAGATAGGGTGTCATAAATTAAGGTGGAGATAATTTTGCATCTTTAAAATTGCTTGAATAATTTCTTACACTTACTAATCCTAAGAAAACTGGCAGCAGGAGAACATGAGCGTTACAGAAATTACGTATTCACGAAAAACCTTCTGACGTAAACTTAAAAAATACAATTGGCATGTAAAACTTTTTTTTGCGAGACAAGCTAATGGTTCAATACACGCTGGAAATGTTCGAACCTAGAAAAGAACAACGAGGAGGACTGCATCATCATATGCTAGTAGAGTTAACAGAGAATGTGAAAAGTTCAAATTGGACGAGTTAACGCCGGACATGTCCAAATGCCTGATATTTACTCAGGGACTAACTGCAGAAAAAGACACAGAAATAAGAACAAGAATTCTTTCTAAGCTGGAACGAAACCAAACCGTAATCTTGCAACAAGTGTCAAGTGTGAAAGAATAGTAAATCTAAGACACTATACAAAGAAAATTGAACATAAAGATTGCTCCCAAGTGAAACAAGTGCGAAACAGGCAGAATTGAAATCGAATGTGTACTAAAATACAGTACGACCAGAACAAAAATCAGGAAACGAACCCATGTTTTGCATGTGGAGGTCTACATCTGAGAAAAAAAACTGCTCATTTAAGAAAGTGAAATGTTTCCGTTGTGGAAAAATTGGACACTTAAAAGCGCGCTGTAAAACCAAGATGACAAAACGTTGAAACAAAGAAAAAAGAGTAAACAAGATGTCGTGGAAAGAAAATTGTAATGTGACAAAGACGAAATTCGTAAATGTGAAAATTGAAATATAAGAGTAAAAATGTAGCAAAAGTATATATATTAAAAAAATTCAGTACATTTGTTCGGCACAGAGTGGATGGAACTGTTCAAATTGTGGAATACGCCCATAAGTGTTTTGTGTGGGAATATAGTTGATTCAGTAAGGTGGCGAACTGGCAGAAACGTTAGCATGCCGGGCGAAATGCTTAGCGGTACTTCGTCTGTCTTTACGTTCTGAGTTGAAATTCCGCCGAGGTCGACTTCGCCTTTCATCCTTTCGTAGTCGATAAATTAAGTACCAGTTGCGTACTGGGTCGATCTAATCGACTGGCCCCCTCCCCAAAATTTCGGGCCTTGTGCCTAGAGTAGAAAAGAATATAGTTGATTCAGTCGAATGTGGTTGAGGGATTGAAATGAAAAATAAAACATTTATTTCTTGATGTTTTTCGGATGAACTGGGCTGCTGCACGAAAACGAAGGAAAAAATTTCAGTAAAACAAAGTGCAACACCTATATTTTAGCCAAAACGTAATGTACCGTTCGCGGCGCTAGAAGGTAAATAAGGAATTTGAAAGACTTGAAAACCAAGGAATTATCGAGATGGACCACTCAGATTGAGCAGCATCTACGGTCTACTTAAAAAAGAAAAATAATAAGTTACGAGTTAGCGCAGATTTTTCAATGGGTTTAAACGGTTGCTTAAGCTTACATAACTATCCATTGCCGAGTCTTGAAGAGGTGTTCGCAAATTTGAATGGAGGGAAATTCTTCTCAAAATTAAACTTCTCAGAGTCATACTTACAAATCCAAGTAGAAGAAGAATGTGCACATTTATTAGCCATTAATATACATCGTGGCTTATTTAAATTTAAGCGGCTTCTCTTCAGTGTAAAAGCGGATCCTTCCATATTTCGACAGGTAATGAATACAATGCTGGCGGACTGTGATTTTGCTATCGCCTATTTAGACGATATCCTAATAAAAAGCAAGTCACACGAGCAACATATAGAACATGTAAAAAGGGTATTCGAAAAGAAAATAGAATACGGCTTTAAGCTAAATGTTCTTTGTGAAAAAATTAAATACTTGAGCCAGATAATAGATAAAAATGGATGGAAATTGGATCCATCCAGAGCAACTGCGATAAAAAAAAATATGTCCACGTCGAATAATGTGACTATGTTACAAGCATTTGGGGGATTGGTAAATTACTACCAAAATTATATTTCCAATATACACACTGTTAAGGGCCCCGCTAAATGATTTGTCAAAGAAAAATACAAAATGGTGCTGGACTGATAAGTGCCAGAAGGCATTTGACGAATTAAAAAATATATTAACATCAGATTTATCGTTAACGCATTTCGATCCAATATTATATTGGCTACAGATGCGTGTGATTATGATGTAGGAGCAGTGCTTCTGCACAAATATGTCAATGGGAATAAAAAGGCTATATCCCATCATCACAATCGTTATTACCAGCAGAAAGGAACTACAGCCAAATCGAAAAGGGAGCGTTAGCAATCATATTCGGTGTAAAAAAAATTCCATAGATTTATTCATGGAAGAATTATCAGCCTCCAAACGGATCATCGCTGTCGACATACAATTCCAAAAAAGGAATATCAACAGACACAGCTAATAGACTACAGCTATGGGGCACTACATTATTGAATTATGATTACAAAGTGGAATATTTACCGTCAAAGAAACTAGGGCATGCGGATGGTTTGTCCAGACTGATACCGAAACACTGCGAGCCATTCGAAGATACGGTAATCGCAACATTAAGATCAGAAGGAGAAATAAAAAATGTAATGTGGAATGTGGTACGGGAATTACCGGTGACCCTAGAAGACATAAAACGAAATGTGGAAAAGGACACATTCATAACAGAAATGAAAAGAATGCTGTGGACAGGAAAAGTAAATAGGTACAGGATTAGGGTGAAATGAAATCAAGACGTGAACTTATACTAAATTTCTGATAGTGTGCTGATGTATGCACAGTGAGTGGTAATACTTGAAACACTGCAAAAGAAAATGTTGAGGCAATTCCATGTTGGACATCCTGGTATTTCGAAGATGAAATCTTTAATGCGTAGCTACGTGTACTGGCCAAAAATGTATAGAGAAATTGAAAATTTAGTGAAAGGCTGCAGAGGATGTGCTCTAGCCGCAAAATTACCAACGATAAAAAGTGAACTTTGACCAAAAGTAGATGCTCCGTGGTCGAAACTACACGTTGATTTCGCCGGTCCCTTAAAAGGTTCATACTACTTCGTGGTAGTAGCTAATTCCTCTAAATGGCCAGAAATTTGTAAGTGTAGAAAGCCAGCCTCCTCAACTACGACAAACTTTCTACATGAGCTCTTTGCGAGATTTGGTGTCCCAGACACTACGGAGTCTGGTGATGGAATGCAATTTGTGTCTTTTGAGTTTAAAAAGTTTTGTAAAACGTTCGCTGTAGAACATGTAACTACTGCGCCATACCATCCCAGATCTACCGGACAAGCAGAACGCTTTGTCAATACGTTCAAGAGAGCCATGAGAAAGTTGAATAAGGAAGTCTTGGATGAAGTAGCTCTACAAAAATTCCTAAGAGTATACCGAGAGGGGGAGGAGGAGTGAAATTGATGTTTCTGTATTTTGCAAAGGCAATAAGTGATTTCCATGAGTGAAGTAGAAATATTGTGTAAATTATTGAAGTAGTTTTCAAGTGGGGTCACAGTTCTTATTAGAAGATTAATATACTTAATCAGCAAAATTTTAGTATTTACTAGCAAATGTTATTGAGGGAAAAAAATTCTTATAACTTCTGGTTAAAAATCTGTGTTCCCACTTTGAATGTTTATTTGACCTACAGGTTTGGAATATGATTTGGTTTAATTTTATAGGTATGTTTAAAATACCAGTGATTTCTTGCAATAAACATCTCAGTTTAGTATGAAAAAGAAATGCATGTTTTTTTGTTGTTTTTTTTTCAAGAATATTAGTGAAAAAGTTCTGAATTTTTCTTCTGGTGGTAAAGTAATTATTTTGTAAACGCACAAAAATAAGGGCCTACAGTTATATTTATCCTTTCAGGAATTTGTAAGATCAATACAGCCAGTGCTTAGATCCATAAAATATATTGTGAATGCCTAAGGTGTCAATCACAAAAAAGAAGTACGCTCTATTTCTTTTTACTATATATGCTCCTGTAAATATTTGTCTTGATATTTTGAAGGTACGATATTTAGCATTGCTTTCCTAATGTGAAATAAATCTCTTCTTGGACACAATACTGGTCCATCTCAAACAGCATTCGTAGTTGCTCTGATGCTTGTTTTAAAAACTAGGTCAATTTAAGCTTACCATTTTAAAACTCATGAACCTATGCTACAGTTATTGTCAAATTCACTTTTGTAGTATTCTTAAGAAAGCATAAATACCATATTTTCTTATCCTGTAAATATGAAACCTGTTGGCTATATAAGTTGTTAATCTCTCTTAAAATAACATTAAAGAAATATGAAACAAAAAGGAAAAAACAACAAAGCAATATATGCTGATATAATCAAATTTATTTCTCTAATGAATTAAAACAAATTTGTCATTGTTTAATTATGATGTAGTTATTCAAGCTGTTTGTTTCTTTTGCAAATTAATGTGCAAGCACTTTAACACTTCATTTTTCTCAATTTCCATTTGTTGATGGAAAGAAATTGGCAGGCTGAAAGACAAAAATAATGGATTTAGTTTAAATTTTGTTTAAATACGTAGAATTGCTATAGTTAAAAAGGAAAAGTGATAAATTAGTGGAAGACCATCATTAAAAAAATCTAAATTTTTGGGTTCTGTGGAAACAAGTGATGAAGTAACAACAAAGAGAGAAATATATTCCCCCAGGTTTTGGCATCGAAAGGCTGCCACGAGGTTTTTTTAGGTGCAGGAATGGCTGTGTGGGAAGAAGATCACTTCCCAAATACATGGTTCTGGGTTCAGTCCCACTGTGTGGCACCTTAGGCTAGTGTCTTCTACTTTAGCTTCAGACCAATCAAAGCCTTGTGAATGGATTTGATAGAGGGGAAACTGAAAGAATATCTATCAGAGTTGTTTGATAAACTCTAGAGAGGAGAGAAATTTAGACAAAACACTCCTGATCCCAAACAATGGATGAATGTCCGAAAATTGTAAAACTTCAGCACTACTGCACAGAGAATCACTGTAACCTGAGTTGAATTTCTTTTATTAAAACAAAACTCAAGGCTCTTTGTAAATTTTCAACTTTTCTGGAATGATGACTAAGTACCAAAATGGACAATACAGACATTCTACACTTGGACCAACACACACACACACACACACACACACACACACACACATACACATACACACTAACACACAAGATATATATGTGTGTGTATGTGTGCAAATGTACACATTGATCACTCTACATAGCTCACCATTAGACCCTTGAAATCAGATATAGATAGAATTGACAAAAACCACTAGGGAGGATAATTCCAGTGATTACCGAAATATGTTGACTTCGAATAATAGCAATGTACTGGCAGAATCAGCTGCTGGTTTGAAAACCTCTATAATAAGGATAGTACTTCTTTTGTGCAATGAGGGAGATTACTACTACCATCTGCTTCCTCAATTTTACTAAACAAGACCATTATTTTTGCTGCGAAAGTTGAAGGACAGCAAATGACAAGACAAAGGCAATGAACAGGCAGAGAACGAACAACACTAGAAGTTAGTTTACGGCAAGCAACTAACCACACTTTATCTGCTGCTGCGATACCAAGAACACAAACTCTCTGGACATTTTGTCATTCGCAGTAGCGAAAATATAATTTCTTCTATACGAAAAGAATAAACTGTTGTTTATCAAAATCTCAACAAACTCCAGTGTTTCTTTCTGTACAAATATAATCAAGGATAAGAGACACTATTCTTTTAGCTAGGAGAACGTTTATCTCTTTCCAGAGGATCTAGGGTGGTTGAGGTTGACATCAAGTAGTGGTAATCTGAATCTACTTAAGTTGTTGATCTGATGAGTTGATCTTCGAAATAAACTACCAGAGGGCTTTCTGAACTTCTAGGTTGACTGCATAGAGAGGATGCCATCCTGACCGTCTCCGAATATTCTCAGGACTGCAAAAATGTTTCCGCTCATTCTTTAAGCATTTATCGATCTCCTTTGAAATTGTAATAAAATAGTCAACTTTTTAGATATGTGACTAAACCTAGACTTCAAACTGTACTAACCTACCACAAACCAAATGAGACTATTCGGTATGTCCTTAGATTAGTTAGAAATATATTAATTATAATTTCTAATATTAGGATGTTGGGTTGCACAGAATTAAAAGAGTTGTTATGAAAACCTATTTAACATAGATAGCACAGCAAAATGAAAAACGAGAAGGGAAGCAGGTTAATGTTTACGTCTTGACTCGGAAATGAAAATCCAAAGAAAATACTGGAATGGGTGTAAAACAATGTATAGGAAATGAATATGAAAAAAAAAATGCGCGCAAAGCAACGGGAGGGTGGGGGAAAGGACTTCGGAAAATTCACAAGATCCAAATTTTTATAACTGCATATATGTGTGAGTGTGTATATATATGTATATGTGTGTATATATATACACACACACACACACAAATATATATATATACATATATATAT
>NC_068981.1:105882101-105882973 GCF_001194135.2 Octopus bimaculoides
TATATATATGGGAGAATTCACGAAAAAACAACAGACGAAAACAGGTGGTGTAAACAACAAATGGATGTATTAGTATAACGCTTAGTATAACATATATATATATATATATATATATATATATATAGAGAGAGAGAGAGAGAGAGAGAGAGAGAGAGACAGAGAGACAGACAGACAGACAGAGAGACAGACAGACAGACAGACAGAGAGAGAGACAGAGAGAGAGAGAGTGTGTGTAATAACGAGTGAATGAGAGTAACGACGAAGGGTTAAAAAGCGTTAAAATAATTGAAAATGAAATAAAATGGAAGCCAAAACATTAAAAATTATAGAAAGTGGGAAGAAATAAAGACTACGTAGTGTAGTGGTACTACGCTAGGGTATCTGTAGAAAGTTGAATGTGATTTCGAAATATAATGAGAAAAAATTCGGATCTTGGAAATTTTCCGAAAGTTTCCCCCCACCTCCAAATCGGGAAATATGACAATAAAAATTCCCTAAAAGGTAAGATATGCTTGTTTATTGGCCACACAGGGCTGAACACAGAGGGGACAAAATACAAAGTAGAGCTTTTCTTTTTGAGAAGAAGAAAAAAAAGGGGTGGTAGAATTTCGATCAAAACGGATCGTGAAGAAAAAAAAAAGAAATAGGCCGATCAATAGGGATCGTGTATCGCAGAGATGTCATAATGTAAAAGGGGAAACAGATTAGATTTATCCGTGGAAAGAAAAGCGTACGGAAAAGACCACGGTAAATTTGGGCAATGATATTATGCAAAAAAAACACATTACAATAAGTGACTCTCTTTTTTTTTCCTTTTTTTTTTTTTGGTTCATAGGATTATGCTCAAGCTGGCTCCGTCATTCACACGTGCC
>NC_068981.1:105884039-105884927 GCF_001194135.2 Octopus bimaculoides
ACGGTTAGGGTTATGATTATTTTTGCCATAACTTCACTCATAACCCCAACCCTAACTCTAAAACCCGAACCTTAACCCTAAACTAGAGTTTGATTTAAAGAAGATTTGGCTGCTATTTCTAGGAAATGAAGCACTTGGAGGTGCATTAATAATTCTGCCAGCTCCAATAACAAGTGCAGGCAATATTCAAGTATTTTGATGGCTTTTTCCCCTTTGTTTACGAACAGTCTAGTTAATCGGAAATGTCAGAACTAACGGGGATTAATACGATATACACCGTTACAGCGCTAACTGTTTTCAACTGAATAGACGTCAGTGATTAGTTGAAATTATCGAAATCAGACAATTTTTAACGTGAAACAACTTCGAATACAAAATTTTTTATCAGTTCTATACCACAAAATATACAAGTATACGAAGTTTGAAAGTGTTTCGGCACCAAAAACACTACATAAAAAATGTTGCCCGTCAAACCCCAAAGATCCGCTGTTCTCATTCACAAAATATGCCAAAACACTTATTGGGAAATCAAAGATGATAATTACCAATCAAGAGATTTGTAAGGGACGACCGTGCGAACTCAAAAAAGGAGATATGGTGACGAATGGAAAAACAGAGGACTCCTTTTATTTAAACGCGTCACACGGTCGAACACACAATAATATATCAGGTGATGATATATATAATATGTTATGCGACGATAACATAGATGACCAGTAATGAAAGACCACAACCGTATAAGATGAATAACAGAGATATTTATTGTAGCGTTAAAGATGTATGTCTGTGTGAGAGTGTGAATGCGACATATAAGAACATAATCAAAGACAGGCCGTCATACAAAGAAAAGTGTGTATGTGAGTGATACATGTGTGTATGAGTGTTTAC
>NC_068981.1:105885508-105887103 GCF_001194135.2 Octopus bimaculoides
CGAAGCTGCTGAAGTGGTCGCTGGCTGCTGCTGCTGTCGTGTGGTACACGGAACAGTTCTCAAGGAGAAACTGGACCGAGACAAATTTGTGGGGTATGAGTTGATCTATATATAGTGTTAAGAGGGCTCCAAATGCCTTTAGAATTTTACTCTATCACGTGACCTTATTAGGGGCCGTGATTGGTCAGTTTGCGTTCTGGCGGGAAAGGTTCGAAGAATTTGCCGATTCGAATAATAATCAGTCACGTGATGACAAGGAATGGGTTCTCTACTACGCTCGCATTTATTTATATTTAAATGAGAAGATTGTATGTAATGGCGATAGTAGTTTTGTATCTAGTGACGATAGGTAGTTTCACTACAGATTCTTTATTTACATGATTTGATATTCGTCAAACCTCTCTAAATATGTATCGTTGTCAGTAGATACTTACGAAGTTTCTACTTTAAAGTTACTATATATCTAAGTATTGAAACGACACCCTTTATAGTGTCAGTTTAGACGTCGACTGTCTTTCATCCTTTCGAGGCTAGTAGAATAAGTGCAAGAGATTGAGATCCTGATCCAGTTGGGTAATTTAATGAAAACCTTTCATTACGCATACGTAAAACAGTGCACGATATTTGCGGCAATTTTCTCCGCTCCCAGGCAAATACAAATTCTAATACAATTGGAGTATGACAGTTTCAATTTCTTATGAAGAAATAGAAATGCGTGTTATAGTAACGCAATCCATGGTTGATAAATGTTCAAGAAGTTACTGAATTCTTATACCAGACTCCATAAGATTATTAGCATCTGTATCGTTAGTAAATTAAGGTAAAGGACGCTGTTTGCGTAAAAGCAAGCAATCGTTTTGGTGAGCGTAGTGCCGTCTTAAGGTGTGGATATCTTGGACAGTTGCCCAAGGGCCACATGGGCCGAGGGGCCCAATTCTGTTCTATGTATATTATTTGCTATCGGCGGAATTATGATGTAAGTATGTGCTAAAACCTCTAATAACTTCTTATATTTTTACGAATTTTCACAATTTTTTTTCGATTCTGTCTTCTGCATAATGGAATTGATACGATTATGCAGGATGTATATAAACTAACTCTGTAAAATGTGTGTATGTGTATATTTATATATGTTTCTGTATGCATTTATAAGTTTCAGAAAATATTAGAATAATGGAATAAAAGTCAGTCATAATAAGAGATCCCCCCAAAATCTATTTCCTTAATTTTTAACTACCGTTTCTGGCACACATATTTACGCAATTTTGATTTTGAAGTATTTAAAAAATTAGTTGGAAATTATAAAGAGAAATGAATGGTAGATTCGGACTGTCCATATTTTAAAGACACGAATGGAAAAAAAAAAGAAAAAAATTGGAGGTTGGGGAGGATTTTTTAAAAAAAGTAATAATTTTTTTTTTTTTTTTGCATAATCATATCAATTCATTATGCAGAAGACATAATCGAAAATGATTTGTAAAAATTCGTAAAAATAGAAAAATTTAGGAGGAGTTTTAGCACGTGCTTACATAATTCCATCTTGTTATCAATAAATACAATAGTGCCCAGTGCGTCGATTTGCTCAGGGGCCTGTA
>NC_068981.1:105887132-105891625 GCF_001194135.2 Octopus bimaculoides
TATATATGTATATGTCTTCCCTGTTTATGTCTTGCTCTTGTTTGTCCCACTCGTGGTGAAGATTAATATGTTGTAACAGCATTCATAGCTGATTATATTAATACATAATGTATCTAGGAATACAATACCCAACAAATTATTTATACAGCATGAAGTATATGATGAAGTCATAAGATTACATACCAATGCTAACGCAGCCAATCAGTGTACAGGCAACCACATCTTGACCTTGACAAAAACATATGTTGCAGCCATCAGAGGACGGGAAGCTTGTGTTGACTTGATGTATCTGTCCATTATAATTGCAGTGTTCACCTTGCGTTGCTAAAAATCGAATGTAAATTTATCAAGTTTTTACGGCATATACATAGCTGCACATAAACACGCATTCATCTCATTCTCCTTCATCATCAGTGGCGGCTCGTAGATAAAATTAGTAGGGGTGCTGCTCCAGAAAATTTTTAGCCGTTGTTTTAATATTGTGTTAAAGGAAACAAACATATAAAAAGAAAATTTATACATAAACTTGATCGGTTCGCGTTTTAGCTACTGCCGAGTAGTGTGTTTGATTGTTCACTGAACACTGCCGTGAATTCCCCCTTGTTTTTCAAAAATCCCTCCTAAATCACAAAATAAGGGTGGGGAAATCTGCCCTATTTTTAAAATCTTGGCAGCAACACTGTAGCTGGAAGCAGTATAATAATCTAATTCTACACTTTATCACATTCAAGAATATAAACACGTTTTTAAGCAGAACACAAGTGGAGTCAACAAAAAAACACTACCTTTCACCAGTATACCAGAGTCAGCACTGCGTGAACGATAGTGCTCTCTCTCCCTAGAGTGCAACTTCCTATCTCGGACATGTGAGCATACACACAGCAGCCAGACACCGCGTCGCTAGAACTGTGAAGCGTACAGTTCTATATAAGGGTTTTTGTATTTTTTTCATAAACTAGTGGGTGGCTACTGACATTAAGCTTGAGGATTATATAATGTACAAGTATAAAGAAAGAATCGAAGAAAAAGGACTCGTTATATTGAATATCGAGTGGAAATAGGGGATGCTGCAGTTCCGCAGTGCATATACACAAACCATCACTGTTTATCATACATATACACATTTCCGGGCCCATCGCCAAGGAGGTGTAGGTAACTGGATGGTACTTAACCCTGTTTTTAATGGTATATGTTATGTCCTCCGATTTAATAATTTGTGCTCATAACAACTTCGCCAAGTCTGCAACATGAAGGTGTTAACATACATTTAACTATCACGAGAAGTAACGTTGTACACATACACACACAAACACACGCACGCACGCACACACACACACACACACACACACACACACAAACACATATGTACGTTTGCATGTGTGTGTGTGTGTGTGTGTGTGTGTGTCTGTCTGTATGTATGTATGTACGTATGTATGTATGTATGTAGGAATATTCGTTTAAATTATGCAAAGTATCTAGTACATTTTAATCTTTTATATATATATGTCTAGGCGCAGGCGTGGCTGTGTGGTAAGAAGCTTGCTTCTCAACCACATGGTTCTGGGTACAGTCCCACTGCGTCACACCTTGGGCAAGTGTCTTCTACTATAGCCTCGGGCCGACCAAAGCCTTGTGAGTGGATTTGGTAGACGGAAATTGAAAGAAGCCCTTCGTATGAATATGTTTATATTTGTGTGTGTGTGTGTGTGTGTGTATCTGTGTTTGCTCCCCCCCCCCCCCCGACATCACTTGACAACAGATGCTGATGTGTTTATATCCCCTTAACTTAGCGGTTCAGCAAAAGAGACCGATAGAATAAGTACTAGGATTATAAAGAATAAGTCCAGGAGTCTATTTCTTCGACTGAAACCCTTTAAGGCGGTGCCCCAGCATGGCTACAGTCAAATGACTGAAACAAGTAAAAGAAAAAAGAAGAAAATAATGTCTCAGTATTCGATTGATCGGAGACAAGATAGAACAACTGCTGTGCTGGCAATGCCTGTTGAAGGAGAAAATTGTGTCTACATCAGTCCTCTTGTCTCTAGAAAATTAGCGCGTCTTATTTTTAATGGCATGTCTTTTTTTTGTCTTTTTTTTTTAAAGAAATCCTTATTCTTTAGATTATCTCCTCTTCTCATTTGGTGTTGGTCCCAACTGCCACCAGGTAATACCTTCACTGGAAGCGAAGATAATTTCAATAAATCAAGAATTTATGTGGCATATTTGTTGTATGAATATATGCCACCAGCCACTCTGAATTATTTCTCTTAGTTCATTTGCTTATTAAATTGTGTGTGTGTGTGTGCGCGCGTGTGTGTATGTATGTGAATTTCATCAAAAAGGGAGTTCAACAAAAGGCATTTTGTTTCTTCAGAAGACACCTCAAGGATTGATTAACAAGAGAAGTTGTTGGTGGATGTAGTTCATCACAATATGCGGCCGTAATGGAAGCAATCAGCATCGGATAAATCGAGCCGCTCTCATTAGGGTAAAAAAGATCTTACATTTAAGATCATAATGCAGAGCTCAAAGGTGGGGGTCACTATGAGGATCTCCGAGCACCTAGTAACAGCTGTCGGACTTTAATTTTCTCTGTCGCTTGTAGCCTAAGTTGGATCTATTAATATAAATGTCTTTATATTTAAATATTCGTCGTCTGAAAGTGTCCTCTTTTTGCTTTCTCTCATTTGGCATATATACATATATACATATTTGTATTTCATACCAAAATTGTTATATTTGATATATTTAGTTTGCTTATCCGCATAATTGCCTCTATACACATATGTATGTATGTATGTATGTATGTATGTATGTATGTATGTAAATGTGCCTTTGTACGTCTTGATTTTGATGACAACAGAATTCTCAAACAAATGGAGTATGGCGAACTGTCGGAAGATATTTGACCACAATATAAGCCATGAAAGCGATTCAAGGACTTGGATTCTTGGAGATTTTAAAACAGGTGTGAGAAGACATATCACGTGACAGGAAAACCTGGAAGCAAAGAGTCTATGACAGAGTGAGCACATTCCAACGAAATGCAAACGAGTGGTTACGCAGAAAGTGATCAGTACGAAAAGACAATTCCGTTGACCCTACAGTTCCTCACTCAGTCTGTGAAGTCTCTTACCACATATATCTCGCGCAGGCCAGGTGAGTTACCAGAGAAGCCACACAGAAAGACCTATTATAAACTAAAACGACTTCTTGTTGATGCCAACATCTCATGTATTGTTTGCAAGAAAACGTATATAAATCGCTCAGATTTATCTAGGCACATTAGAATGCACAAAGAAAATCATCTGAGTGATCCAAAAGGGCTAAGAAGTCGGGAGAACTCGTGTAAATGTCAACTTGAAATAAGTTCTGTAAACAACTGCGGAATTCAAGAGCCATTGACGTTCTCACAAAATGTGATGCTGTGATACATTTTATATAGTCAGCCATGGTCATGCTCTTTTAGCGAGTCATCGGCCATCATGTATGTATGTATGTATGTATGCATGCATGCATGTATTATGTAAATATATATATATGTAGATACACTTTTCGGTATATTTTTTGGCTCTTTGTTCTGAGTTCAAATCTTGTCATCTTTGCCTTTCGTCTTCACGAAGTCGTAAAAAATAAAGTCTCAGTTAGACACTGGGGTTTATGGTATCATCTGGGCCTTTCCCCTCAAAATAACTTGTGCCTCTTTATTACTGACACACCTAAAATAAGATTTGAAATGATTCAAAAAATACAACATTGATGGTTAAATAGAGAAATGAAATAAAAGCTAAAAGAGTTTAACTTACATGGTGCCGAAAGAACGACAGTCAGGACTGTAAGGATGCCGACGAAAATAAACGATTTCATTGTTGCAGGATCGGAGTACTAACTCGTGCGTTTGAAATACCGGTGTCTGTTGTAAAAATAAGAAAAGCAGTGTTACTTTTATATCTTTCGGTGTTGTTTAGAATATCTTCTAGCGTCACATGTTATTCTTGTTTTTGTTAGTTTTATTTGATACATATTTAATATTAACTTAGCCACACCAAAACCAAACACGTTTAAAAAAAATGCTTTATTTTAAATTTTTATACTTACTTGTATAATTTTGTTTTGTTTATGGTTCTTTTATTTTGACTCAGCCCCTTTCGTTTGCTTTTGGCTGTTTATCTCGTGTTAATTATCTCGAGGAGTTAGAGGAAGAATTTTGAGGGAAGTAACAGAAAGCATAGAAAAGTAGATGATTAGTTAATAAGTTGACAAAGAGGCAAGTAATTTAACAAAGCAAAAGATGGGAGTTTAATCAACTAAACTAGAAATTGGAAATGCATTCAGAAAATAGGCCAACATTTACCATTTAATATGCCATAAGAAGTTTTTAGTGAGGAGTCTAGGTGATATATATGTATGTATGTATGTATGTATGTATGTATGTATGTATGTATGTATATATATATATAGTCTCATGTATGTATATATATATATATAGTCTC
>NC_068981.1:105891635-105894565 GCF_001194135.2 Octopus bimaculoides
TATATATATATATATACATATATACATATTTAGATGTGTGTGTATGCATATATATATATATATATATATATATACACACACAGAGAAAATGAGAGAGAGAGAGAGAGAGAGAGATGACGACAGCTGTGACGGTGTCATGTTGTTAATGTTTGTCCTTGCAAATGTACACAAATGCTAAATGCATCAGATAGGGTGTCATAAATTAAGGTAGAGATAATTTTGCATCTTTAAAATTGCTTGAATAATTTCTTACACCTACGCCATCAATTAACGACAACGACGGCCACCACCACCGCCACCACCACCATCACCATTGCCAACAACCACAGTAACAGGCCAACGGAGAAATGTCTATGTGGTCGCTCAGCTTGCTAGAAATAGCAACTAACTCCCCAACTCAAGTCCTTTGTATGACACCAAGTCCTCGATGGCCCTTTTCACTTAATTGCCATTAGATATCGGGCATTAGTGATCGAGCAGTTACATTGGCATTGCTCTAATCAATAGGGACATAGTTAAAAACTAGAGATTTGGGGCTTCAAAGTGATGTTTTAGTTTCTGTTGACTGAATTATTGCCTGTCTCTGATCGTCTCTTATTTTAAATACGGCAAGATGTCTGCCATATTAAAAATAGAAGACATGGGATAATACAATCCAAAGTACATTGTGCCTGGAAAAATAAGAGACGGTCATTGCTGGAATACTTTCTGTCAAGGCTGGCCTTCAGCTAAACATCAACAAGAAAGGAGGTTCTATCTAGTCATTTGACCTGCTAGCAATAGCAGCCAAATCTTCCACTAACGCTACCCTATTGTCTTAACAAAGTAGGACAAGGGTACACCAAGTACATGCATCATAACCATATGTGTGCAACATGGTGATCTCATATCTTCAGGTCAAGTGGCCCATCCCGCTCAAAAGGTCCCTGAATAAGGCTTATTCAAGGATGATGAATCAAATACCCATATTTCCAGAGATGAATTATTCAAGCCCTAAAGAATATCTCTCAACACATGGTTATGATGTTCCCTACTACTTCTGCTCATGATCAGAGATGCACATATCGTCAGCCACTAAGAGACATGCTCAACTGGTTATGGTCAAACAGCTGACAAGCAAACTTATGGTATTGAGCAGAATATTTGCTGTAACCCATCTTTCATACTAAGACAAAACACATACATAATAACACTTACAATGAGTTAAGATCAAAAGCCATGATCGTTAGCACGCTGGATGAAATGCTTAGTGGTATTTGCTCGTCGCTACGTTGTGAGTTCAAATTCCGCCGAGGTCGACTTTGGCTTTCATCCATTCGGGGTTGATAAGTTGAATACTAGTGAAACACCGGGATCGATATAATCGACAAATCCCGTCCTCCTACCCAAATTTCAGGCCTCGTGTTTTCTGTAGAAATGAATTATTATTATTATTATTATTATTATTATTATTATTATGCATGACTTTTGCTTTGTATTTGTACAAGTTGACTCCAAGTCTCACCCAGAGACCTCAAGAGACAACAAGATAGAAGTTCATGTAGGTGTTATGCCTAGGGTACCATATATTTGGTTTTACACAGTATTGTTCTAGAGAATGTTTAAGACAACATAAGAAAATTATAAGTTTGTTTTAAAATTTGAGATTACATAGACAATTTCTGCCATTTTGGGGTTTCCTGGTATCTGAGCTAGGTACGAATCAACGCAGCAGTTTTAGCACGGGTTTTCATACGCTTAGCTTTTTCTGTGCTTGTTTCCAGTACGTCTAATTCTGGAATTTATTGTATTTGGAATTCACTTAGATATTTCTTTGCCTGTTTTGTTACTGAGTATAATGCTTTCTTGTTTTTTGTTGCTGTTGTTGTTGTTGCTGTTGTTGTTGTTGCTGTTGTTGTTGTTGTTGTTGTTGTTGTTGTTGTTGTTGTTGTTAGTAGTAGTAGTAGTAGTAGTAGTAGTAGTAGTAGTAGTAGTTTCATATGCACACAACAGATTAGACTGTCGGAAAAGAAAAAATCCTAACATCGGGCTCCAACAAGGAACCTAAGATGCCAAGAACCCTCCTAAGCATCCTAGCTGTCCCCAATAACACTGTTTTCTGCAGCTGTACCGAGGTATGAGTGTTTATTTACTTGGCATTCCTGGGAATCGTTGCACTTTCCGATAATGCTGTGGGTCTTGAGGTTTATACACACTCATCCGTCCTTAGAGCGCATTTAGCACTAAGAAACATTTGAAATTCAATCGCTGTCTCTTGCTTGGAAGACATCAGTGTCAATCGATTACATCGATCACGGTACTTGAAAGTGTTGTTGACCTCGATAGGACTTATTGAATTACGCATGTTTCTATTTTCATACATAGTTGTAGCTGGTCTTCAAACTTTGGATAAAGGCTATATTCTTTCTTTCTTTTTTCTTCTTGCTCCCTGTCTGTCTCACTCTCTCGCTTTCTCTTCTCTTTTTCTTTCTCACTTCCCTCTCCTTCCCTCCCCTCTCCCTCTCCCTATATTTAAATACGGAAAACGATTCTCGTAGGATATCAGAAGCGTTCCTTGTTTCTCCCCAATAATAATACGTCAGCCGACTTGATATTTCAACAAAACAACAATCAGCAAATGGAAAACCAACCCGTTTTGCACCAGTGTCTAAAACCATCGGGTTGTTGATCCTTCCGATTTCGTACAATAGATATCCTAAGAGTGTATGTGCATTATCCATTCCGACCTTACATGGACGTCATTGTACGAAATATTCTTCAGAATATTTTTTCAAACAAGCGTGCCTGTGTGGTAAGAAGCTTGCTTCCCAACCTCATGGTTCCGAGTTCAGTTCCTCTATGTGACACCTTCGGCAAGTGACGTCTACAATAGCTTCGAGCCGATCAAAGCTTTGTGAGTGATTTTGATAGACGGAAACGCACACACACAC
>NC_068981.1:105894639-105899437 GCF_001194135.2 Octopus bimaculoides
ATATAGTTTAATATCTTTTTATAAATATATGCATATTATAAGGATGTCGTGAAATCCAACCGGTTTTCGCTATCTAAATTAACTTTTCAACTTTTCAGTAATCAGTTCTCGTGACAGAGGGGTTTCGTCATTTTGGATGTTTGAAGAATGAGTTTAGAGAGTGAACCAAGGGAAGCAACAGGTGGCAAGAGGGACAACTGGCTCCTTAGTAGAATTTTTTTTAAATGGTCAAAGTTGTATATTGAGGTGTGGTCTGTACTTTTGTATGAACAGGTTTTCCTTGTTTAGGCATTCTTGTACTGAGATTGAATCTTTGCATTGATATAATGGGAAAATATGAAAATTCGGCGTTTTTTTGCTTGCGCATCTGTCGATGTGGCCGCTCAGTGCTATCTGCCTGTATTGAGGGAAACGAATCTGTTCTTTATGTAGCGTGACTCTGCGTCTCAAAGTAAGGCTCGTTTGGCCCACATAATTGTGACCACAACCTGAGCAGGTTAGGACATAGATAAGGTTCTGGGAAACACATGTGAAATTGGTCTTAATTGAGAATTTTTGTCCTTGCTGAAATGTGAATTCCGAGCCTTCAGTTAGGTATGGGCATGTACCACAATTAGGTCGTCTGCATTTTTTTAACTGTTGGTATCGTTTGTATTGAGTATAGTTTTGCATTTTTAGGAGTCTCTTGAGTGATTTGTCTTGTCTTTTGAATTTTAGTAGTTTGTGTGTATTTAGGATGCTGTTCATTTTCGGGTCTTGAGTGAGTAGAGGGAGATTTTGTATAATTGTGTTGTATGCTTCATTGTTTCTGGGGTTATGGGTTGATATGTATGGGAGTGATTTAGGGTGAGGTGTGGTGTTTTGTTTTGTTGTCCTTAATGTATTTGCATCCAATTTTTTGGCACGTTTAATTCCATGTTCTATAAGTGTAGGTGTATTGACGTTCAATGAGTGTTATTTTGAGTTTTTGTAGGTGAAGTTCCCGAGTGGCTGTGTCAGATACAATTGTACAGATCCTTTTTGCTAGATTGAATGGGATATTTATTTTGGTGTGTTTAGGATGGCATGAACTGAAAAGGAGATACTGTTTTGAATCTGTTGGTTTGTAGTAAATGTCGGTTGCAATTTGGTTGTTGGACTTTTTTTTAATCAAAATGTCCAGAAATGGAACTGTTCCTTGCTATATTCTATTGTAAATTGGATGTTGGGGTTTATATTGTTCAATGTGGATTTGAAATCCAGGAGTTTATCATAGGTTTCATTCCAGATGATAAAACAATCGTCTAGGTACCTTTTCCAGTTCTCTCTTATATACTGGTGGAATGGGGTTCCAAATTTTTGGAGCGAAAGTTCATATAGGGTAGATTCAAAGAAACCCATTATAAGGTTCGCAAGGACAGGCGCTGCTTTCGTTCCCATCGCAATACCTCATTTTTGGCGGTAGTATGTTGTATCGAATAGGAAGTAATTGTTTTGTAGGATGAACTTCAGGAATTCAAAGTACTGAAGTCGATTCATTAAACTAAAAATTCTTCAAGGCATGGCTGCAGTCTACTAACTGAGACAAGTAAAATCGTGTTTAAGTTGGTGAGTGCCGCCATAATCGTTACCTTCAGTTCATCTTTGGTGTTACAAGGAGTTTTGTAGGTCTCTCGCTCAACTGCACCCCACACATAATAATCAAGGGGGTTGCAGTCTGGAGAGTTAGGTGGCCAGATGTTAGGGGTAATGGGGTCGCAGAAATTGTATGACAGCCATGACTGGGTTCTCCTGTTTGTGTAGCATGGTGCAGAGTCCTGTTACCAGACACAGAATCTTCCAGCAGCCTACCTCTTTACCCAGGGCAGCACTACCTCCTTCAGGCACTTGATGTAGGCCTCCGGGTTGAGTCTGAGGCAGAGTGGGAAGATGAATGGAGGCATAACGTTGCCATCACTAGTGATCACTCCAAATGCTGACTGGTACATGTCCTCAGATTGCACTGTCCCCAAACACTCTGAAATGTTCATATTGGAGCTTCCGGCGCGAATGCAAAGCAGTACAGCATGTCCTTTCCAAATTTCTGGCAGAGTGAATTGCGTCATTGTGCTGTTTTTCTCACAAATGGTGCCAAATTAACCCTACTAATCAACAAAATTAAAAACAAACAATGCGCATGCGCGAAATAAAAAATATAAAATGGCGACAATTTACCCATTGCATCCTGCACGCACACGCACACACACACACACATATAGTTGGGGTAAAAACGAATTAAGCTTTTTACCTCTGAGGAGAGAGAACCCTTTTAAGCCTATTTTAACTGAAGTCGTACCTCAACTTACATCTTTTTGTCTTACGTCTTTTTCAACTTTGAGAATCTCTTGTAGCAGGCTGCCACTAAGTTGATGTCGTACTCGTGTGAATTTACCATTGATGATAAATTAACTGTCTGCGAGTGGCAGAGTAAGAAATATAAAAACAAAGATAGAGAGAGGGGGGGAGTTAACTCGTTGAAAGTTGCGAAGGAATGAGAAGGTTTTTTCTACAGGTGTCTTGAATTTATACCTGTGCCAAAGTTGAACAATTCATTGACAATAGAATGAAATGGGTGTCAAGATTAAATTATGTCTCACTTAAGATGGTGGGGAATTTGACTGGGTGAACCAATAAATTCTAAGTGCAAATTCCAAGAGCAATAGCAATCAACGTGAAGGCTGAGTTTTCGAGTGTTGGCTACGAATCCAGTGTGTATCTCTCACATAAGCATTGCCAGAGAGGGAAATGGCAGGGCGGGGGCGCAAACACGGGAATATTTTTACCTATCCAAGTATTCTCTCGAAAATTCAATCTACTCTTCATTATGAGGGTCTCCCAGTTCCAGATTATAATGGTTATGCCTCCTCTGAAAGTGAAAGCTGCAAATCTGATCAGAGGTTTGAAGAAATGGTCTGAGATTCCGAAGACTCCTCTAACACCAAGCAATCTTCAGCCTCTCTTCGTTCTAGTCAAGCAGAACTAAATGGCTTAACATGTGATTTGGCACTCTTCAAGAAAGTAGCGGAATTATTAGCTTCCAGGCTAAATGGAAAAAAAATCTTGAAAGCTCTGCAAATGTCTCATTTCAGACTGCAAGAGCAGATTTTTGTGAACCTTTTTTCAGAAGACAAGCAATTTGTTTACTGCCACAGTATTCCAGGCCTTCTCACACAGTTTGGCGTTGCCCAGGATTGCCCTACGGAATAGAGATAGTTTTTGAATTGTTTTAAACGCAGTCTCAAGTATTTTCTTTGGCATAATGATAATGTTTTTTGCACAGTTCCAGTTAATCACTCGGAGTATTTGCGAGAAATCCATGACAACATGAAAATGGTCATTCACTTACTCAAATATCAAGTACAACTTGATCCCTTGTGTGGATCTAAAAATGGCCCACTTTCTCCTCGGACAACAGAACGGTCTCACTAAGTTTTCATGTTATCTCTGCATGTTGGACAGTCGAACTCGAGACCTAGAAGGACCTAGAAGGAACGCTTCATCCGTGAAACTCTGAAAGTAGGCATGCCAAAGATTGTGAATGACCCGATCGTCAGCCGGAAGAAGATCATTTTCTTTTCCATTCATCTAAAGCTTGCCTTGATGAAACAGTTTGTCAAGGCATTGAGTACTGACAGTGAATACTTTAAGTGCATAGTCGCTGTTTTTCTTGCTTTCTCTCGTAAAAGTCAAAGTGGGCGTATTTGATAGACCCTGTATGTGATAAGGAATTTGTCAGAATGATGAATGACAAGGAAAAAATAACTTGGCTGATATTCATGGACGTTTTAGAATAAACATTCTTGGTAACAAAAGTGCAGATAACTATGAGGTTTTAGTTGCTAAAATACGGTTGGCTTTTCGCGATCGTTGATGCAATATGAATGTCACCTTTCATTCTCTAGTTAGTTAGTTAGTTAGTTAGTTAGTTAGTTAGTTATCTTCACCATTTCTCCTAGAACATTGGAGTAGTAAGAAATGAACAGGGAAAGCGCTTCCATCAAGACTTTATGACGATGGAAGACTGCAGAAGTTTCAAACGAGATGACCCTTACAAAGTCTATAAGCACAAGAGCTACAAACAAGATTTGTTGCCAGAATAGGAACAATTTCAGCTTTTTAAAAATTTCATTAGTCGTTTCTTGACTTTATTTTAAGCTTTAATACATATTGTAATGAATTTAAACGCTGTTGAGAATCTTTTTTTTTTTTTCTTAAATGGTTGGTTCAAGCCCAACTTTAAGATAGTATGACCATAAATTCCTTAGCTAGAACACAGATTTATGCAAAAGATGCCGAAATTTTGTAAAGAATGAAAAATTTGAATTACAAAAACGTCTGTAGCTTCAGATTTGAATTCAGCACACTGAAATAAGGTTAGAACAAGAGTCAGTATCAATGCAAATAAGATTTTTGTTCCCCAATGTAATAATTAAAAGTGGATCATTACATAAATAATTTTTTCTTCCTGTAGAAGGTGAAGATGAAGTCTTTAGTCGATAGGTGATAAAATATTTTATAATTGAAAAATCAGTCCGATAAAGCACTCACAGATTTTACAGCCACACCCCTCCTAAAATTATCAGGGTTATTATTTTTAATTTCTTAATGATTATAGGCGCAGGAGTGGCTGTGTGGTAAGTAGCTTGCTTACCAACCACATGGTTCCGGGTTCAGTCCCACTGCGTGACACCTTGGGCAAGTGTCTTCTACTATAGCCTCGGGCCGACCAAAGCCTTGTGAGTGGATTTGGTAGACGGAAACTGAAAGAAGCCCGTCGTAT
>NC_068981.1:105899447-105901375 GCF_001194135.2 Octopus bimaculoides
CCGACCAAAGCCTTGTGAGTGGATTTGGTAGACGGAAACTGAAAGAAGCCCGTCGTATATATATATATATATATGTGTGTGTGTGTGTGTGTTTGTGTGTCTGTGTTTGTCCCCCCAACATCGGTTGACAACTGATGCTGGTGTGTTTACGTCCCCGTAACTTAGCGGTTCGGCAAGAGAGTACGATAGAATAAGTACTTGGCTTACAAAGAAAAAGTCCTGGGGTTGATTTGCTCGACTAAAAGCGGTGCTCCAGCATGGCCGCAGTCAAATGACTGAAACAAATAAAAGAATAAAAGATTGAAGTCTTCTGTAGCCACTTATATTACCATTGGGCGGATTATTTGCTCGAGGAGAGGAAAAAAAGAGAAGGAAGGAAATAATTTTTAATATGTAAATAGATTGGGTAGCAACATAGGCAGTGTCTGTTTGCAGATCCTCTACTAAGCAAATCATCTCAGTTATTGTAAAACGATCGCTGCTACCACAACAACCACCATGATTATAATCATAGTTATTATCATCATCGTCGTCGTCGTGTCATCATAATCATTACCACTACCATCACCATTATCATCAGCCTCATCATCATTTTCAGAAAACAACTGCCACTATTAACAGCATCACAACTCCCACCACAACCACATCCACCATTATCCTCATTATTATTATCATCGACGTTGTCGTCGTCGTCGTCGTTGTCGTCATCATCATCATCATCATCATCATCATCACCACCACCATCATCATCATCGTCATCATCACCACCACCATCATATATTTTCTGAGTTGTTATTCCACGTAAGTTAAAAACAATCCTCATTAACATGATTAAGAGAACAACACCCGCATGGTGCAGCGTTTATATGTATATTCTAAATTAAACCTATGCCTGTTAGTATGTTAAAATATATACATATATGCACATGCACAACACACATATACCTATATATTTTTTTTATATTACCGAGGTATATTTGTCGAATTGTTAAATTTCACTTTATGCAACAATAGCTGTATATGCATGTGCGCGCTCATGTGTATGTATGTGCATGTTTGTGTATATTCATGTGTATATTCATGTGCATGCATACGTGTGTATGTGTATGGTGGACACAGTCAGAATTTTCAGTAATGACATGGGCATGAAATTTAGTCATTTTGATACTGAAGAGGGGAAAGGTAAAGCAGCGTCAAAGACCTAAACTGCCAAATAATCAAGTAATAAAAGTTTAGGACCTATCCATATATATGTCCCTTTCACTCAGTCTCTTTCTTCCGGTCATTTCATCATGTTGAACTGTTAATCCCTACACAGTTTTTTCTCTCCCCGTTTTTTTTTTTTCGCTCTCTCTCAATTACCCCTCTCAATTCTTTTGTCGAAGAACGTAGGCTCAAATGTCATGAAATTAATACACCTGCTTGTTGTTCCCTGACCTGTCTCCGTCTTTTGTTTTCTATAAATTTGAACTATATATATATATATATATATATGACTTTCATCTCTTATCTTCATCTCCTATGTTACTTCCTCAAGGCTTTCTCTCTACACACGTCAACTCAACTTGATTTGTCTCCATTAGTCGAAAAATAACACCTGTTGTTATTTTCTTGCTGCTTGTATTTGTAATTGTGTAACATTTTCTCCGTTTTATTTTTTATTTCTTTTTCTTCAGATTTTTTTTTTCCTGTTTTTTGTTGTACACATTCGCTCGTTTTCTCACAAAATATTTAATGCGACCGGCCGAAACTGCAAGGATAACCTGGAAACTTGATTGAGGAGAGAAGGCTACGAATGAAGCATCCTTGTTTTTTCCTGTCCGTCCTTGTATCGTCTATCTGTCCGGAAGTTTTATTGTCGTCTGTTGCGTTATTGTTCCATTTTTTTCATTTATATCTATCTATATATATATATATATATATATATA
>NC_068981.1:105904914-105906328 GCF_001194135.2 Octopus bimaculoides
TCTCTTGCTCTCTCTCTCTGTGAAAGTATCTGTCATTACAGTATCGAAATATGATTGTTTCAGTTAGTGGAATAGTTTCATTTTTAAAGTGAAAGTATTTGACATGGGTGTTTTTGTTTCACTTTTGACACATAATACTTAAATAGTGGAGGAGATATTATGTTGCCGTGTGCTCGAACTCTGCAAGAAGTTAAAAATTGTTTTTGACTAAAACACAACTGGAACCCTAAGTAAGGCATGTGTAAAATTTGAATGAAATTGGTTGCGTAGTTCTCGAGTTTTAGGGATTCACACACACACAGAGACAGACAGACAGACACACATTCTCATTTATATATATATAGATGATATGTAATTATTTGTATATATCGTCAATAGATCATATATCCGAAAAAGAAGCACACTTTAAACGTTAGAGCTGTAATGTATTTATTGGGAGTTAATTATATGGCCAGTCATAGAGTGACTAATGATTTCGCATCTATAAAGTACCTAGCCTCACAGATGGCTCGTCGGACTCTAAAGGCCGCGGGCATAAGAGTCCGTCGAGCCGTCTATAAGGCTAAACGCTTTATAGATGCGAAATCATTGGTCACTCTTTGACCGACCATATAATTAACTTCACACACACATATTAATATTAGATTAGATTAGACTAGATTAGATTAGACTAGATTAGATTAGACTAGATTAGATTAGATTAGTAGAATCGTTAGAGCGTTGGAAAACGTGCTTTCTAGTATTTCTTGCAGTTCTTTACGTTCTTAGATCAAATTCTGCAGAGATGATCATTGCATTTCATTCCTCTGAGATCGGGATGAATAGTGAACCAATCAGTGAGGCTGAAGATGACGGTTTATCCGCTTCCCTCAAATTTGATGGTTTTGTATCTAAATCAATAAAATGAGTGAGTGTGTGTGTGTGTTTTATTGTGCAAAAGTGCATGCGATTCTTATATCTTTTATTTGAAATGTGAAAAGCAGCAATTTTCAACCACTGGGCTACGTATAATCCATAGATGCGCCAAGATGTTTTTGAGGTGAGTTTGTAGACGCCAGGATAGTTAGAAAAATTGAGTTTTTTATGCACTTCACCGACACATGCGTATTATTTAGCAACGCATGCAATCTATCTCTGTTTTAAAACAATTTTATTATTCGTAGTTTATATCATATAATGTTTAAAAATCTGTGTGCAGATTCGTTATGCCATGTATAATTTTTAAGAATCTATGCGCGTTATTCATTATGTCATGCATAACAAAAAGTTGACAATCGTTTGGGTTAGAGTATAGTGCATCTACATGTGGTAACGAGTATAATATTTCGTAATGTCAATTTTGTCTGGCTGTCTGTACTCCATCGTAATGCGTTATTCCGTTCAACACAGACTGTATATATATATATATATATAT
>NC_068981.1:105906951-105908138 GCF_001194135.2 Octopus bimaculoides
ATATTTCTTTTTAATGATTAACCTAGCCATGAGCTACATCTAGTGGAAAACGGAGATTGTATCGAAAAGGTAGATATGTATCCTTTATCTTTTACTTGCTTCAGCCATTGGACTGTGGTCGTGCTGGGGTACCGCCTTGAAGGGTATTAGTCGAACAAATTTTATAAAATCCAGTACATATTCAATGTGAACCTTTTGCCGAACTACTAAGTTACGGGACGTAGACAAACCAACACCGATTGTCAAGCGGTGAGGGAACAAACTCAGACACAAAAACGTTCTCTCTTTCTCTCTCTCTCTCTCTCTCTCTCTCTCTCTCTCTCTCACTCACTCACACACACACACACATAGTTTCGTTCTATCAAATTCATTCACAAGGCATTGATCGGCCTGGAGCAATAGTAGAAGACACTTGCCCAAGGTTGCCATGCAGTGGGACTGAATCCGAAACTAGGTGACCTCAAAGCAAACTTCTCACCCACACAGCCACACATGCGCCTATACAAAATTGACCTCGGTATGATTTGAACTTGGAACTTAAAAAGCCAGAACAAATGCTGCGAGGCAATTTCTCGACACTCAAACGATTCTGCCAAAGAAGTTTTGTTGGTAGAATCAATAGGCTGCTGGTGTGAGCTTTAATGCATTATCATCCTTCAGTACAACATTATATGATAAGAGGATTGTTCAATTTTTGCTTGGATCATCTCAGTTGATAACTGCTACTTATTTATCAACCTCAGATGTTTGAAAAGCAAAAACAACTAAATTTTGTAATACTTGAGATGGTCATATTTCTCCAATTAAACACACGCACTATATATTTGGTCTTCACTTCAGCTTTATTATTAACATTTTAGTTGTTTTTTTTTTGTCAAAATTCTTTCGTCACAAATCACGTGTCCTCTTCACCGACTCTCTATGTCACGTATCTCTTCTTGTTCTACTTTGGCAGCTTATCCCACTCTGCTTTTTGCATTTTACCTTTTGCCCCAAATTACTAAATAACTTTAATATTGTTTTCAAATTTCGGCACAATACTACCAATTTAGAAGTAGGGGGGAAATGTTCAGCTAGTATTTATTTTACCGGCATCGAAAGAATGGAAAGCAAAGTCGGGCTCGGCAGAATTTGAACTCAGAACGACAAGACGGACGAAATGTCAAATAATATTAATACGAATAATA
>NC_068981.1:105908643-105909836 GCF_001194135.2 Octopus bimaculoides
TGTGTGTGTGTATATATATATATATGTGTGTGTGTGTGTGTGTGTGTGTGTGTGTGTGTGTGTGTGTGTGCGTGTCTGTGTATATAATCTTTTATCTTTTACTTGTTTCAGTCATTAGACTGTGGTCATGAGTTGCTTGAGGGCAACGCGACACTCGCGGTGCCATCGCCCTTCCTCGGCCTCTTTTTGATCCACGATTGCAGTTCGGTCAAAGAGACGAGCTGCGGGAAAGCTTGCCCCCAAAACAGCGAACCCGCATGATGGAGGCATAGCCAGAAGTTGATATCCAATGGCAAAGAGGGATAATTTCCTATTGTTTTACCTTCGTAGCGAGGTTTTTCCCCTTCTATATTTTGAAGAGGTTTTAAGCCAATAGGTTTTGGGGTGTGACGATATGCCATAAAGCTAAACCCTTTATGGACGGGAAGTCCAGGGTAATCCCATAAACCGGTCTCCCCCACTGAAATATACACTGCTCTACATCTTAGAGTATGCTTCTCCTCCAGATTTGTTTTTCACAAACGATATGTGTGTGTGTATGTGTGTGTGTGTGTGTGTGTGTGTGTGTGTGCGTGCGTGTGTGTGCGTGTGTGTGTAGGACGTTCCACAATCGCCATTTACTTCAATCACTCTTGTGAAGATAATCACGTAACTCATTTTTTCATTTAATCCCCGTTTTAATTTTCGAAAAAGTTTCCGAGAACGATGTTCTCACTCTCTACAAGAAGCGTCGGGGCAGATGTACATGATCAGTATTCTACAGCGAAGCAAAGACGAACACAGGTAAACAGAGTCAATGTTGAATTCTGCAACTCTGTTAACTCTATTATGTATGTTTGCAAATATATAAACAAAGGTTTAGATGCTGCAACACACACTCTTATGCAGAATGGCAGTCAGCAGATTAAGAAAAATGAGAGAATGCACAGTATGACAGATGAAGATACATCAGTACCAATGAGGTTTTTTGGCGCATCTTCAATTTTCCCATTCATGAGAGGCACCCAGCCATCATTTATCTGAGTGTCCATCTACAGCAATGTTTCTCAACCTTTTTACCCTTGCATAACCTTTAAAATAAATTACATGTCTCAAAGAAACCCTGCACAAAAAATATTATATACCATATCTTTCTCATTTTTTTCATCGTAGTTCACGTGATATATATATATATATATATATATATATATATA
>NC_068981.1:105910066-105911415 GCF_001194135.2 Octopus bimaculoides
TGATGATATATAAGTTTATGTATATATTAATATTATCTCAGTTATTAAAACTTTCGATAATTTAAATACTTTAATAGTTACCAGAGGTAGCAAAATTACACTAAAAAACAAGATATCACAGCCATTTTACAGGTAGAGATACCAAGTTAAAGTGATACATTTTGAGAAGATATGGATAATAATAAATGGAGCAAAATGCATGTCAATAAAAGTTCCTTTAATTCCTACACATGTTTCGAAATAAATGAGAGACTTTCACAAAGAAGAAAGAGCTGTTGGGGTTCCTCATTTATTTCTCTTCGGGGAGTTCATATATATATATATATATATATATATATATATATATATATCCAATGGTTGTAAACTTTTTTGATAACATAATAGGTTAGATCGGATGATATCAATATTACAACATTACAATATTACAATAACCAATAACATGCTGTGCATGTATTGTAATATTACGATCATGAAATTAGCATTAGCTTATCTCATTCTTTCTCGGGGAACCCCTAGGAACCTTATCCAGAACTCCGCTTGAGAAACGCTGATGTAGAGAATGGCCATAGGGTTATCTTCACAAACAACATTGCAACAAACACTTCTGCAAAAGAAATTATCTTTGCTGCCTTTTTAAATTTGTGTCAACGAGATGAAGATGCAAGAAAACTCCTTTACCCACAATTACCCAAGTATTACACCCGGAGAAACAATAAATGGCATAAGAGGAAATGATGAGCAATGGGACCTTGCATTGACTGAAGCATCAATATCAGATTCTCCAAGGAAACTCCGTAACCCTTTTGCAATAATATTGAATATGTGTCAACTTGACTGTCCCCTACAGCTTTGGATGAAACATCATGAGGACATGGCTGAGAACTTAAAGTATGCAGTTCCACGGACAAACCCAGTTATCAATATTCAGTTCTCTGAAACAATTTTTAACCAAGCACTGATTGAAATTGAGGATCAAGTTTTGCGAGGCAAAAATTTGCAAGAGTCTGGCTCTGGACTGCCAAAAGCAAACCGTCAAATTAGTGATTTAACTTCAAGAGACATAGCAAGAGAGACAAATTATGACATCACAGACTTGGCTGCATTTGTGAATGAACATGAACTTAATCTTCATCCAGAACGATGCTGTGCAGATGATCAAATTTTTCCTATATTATTATTATTAGTAGTAGTAGTATTTTTCTTTTTGTATTATGAATTCAGAATTGATTTCTCAATTGAAGAATAAATTGAATTTAGAATAACAAATTCCTATACAACGTATTTTGCTTTTTCCTTCCAATATATAAGGAACAATTTCTTTCCTGGGCAACGCCGGGTGCTTCTGCTAG
>NC_068981.1:105911669-105918035 GCF_001194135.2 Octopus bimaculoides
ATATATATATATATATATATATATATATATAAAACCATCTCCATCTCTCCTTTAGTGTTACTTCGCACTACCCGTCTTATTGTTGTTGCATAGTCAAAAGACATTCTAAGCATACAAATATCCCTCTGTTTCGTTTATTACTTTTTGTTACTATCCTTTCTTAATTGTTTCTTTTGTTTTATATTTTTTCCCTTTCTTATAGTTCGCCCTTTTTACCCACCAGGCTTTTCTTGTTTTTGTACTTGTTTTATTTTCTCTGTTCGTGTTTGTCTACCATGTCTGCCCATTTATACTCCCAAGTAACCTACGTTGCTTATATCACGAAATTGAACAACATTATTGGAACATTATAATAGAAAGGTGTCAAAATTGTGCTGATATTTGGTAACTGATGAGGAACTGAGCATTTTACCATGCTTTTGTGGATATCTCTTTGTCGCCCACTCGCACCGCATTTTTATTGAGTGTGCGCGTAAGTGTATGTGTGTGCGCGCGAGCGCGTGTGTACATATATATATGTGTATTGTATATACGTGTGTGTGTGTGTATGTATGTAGGTAGGTCGGTTTGTACGTACCTCATTTAATATATACTGTTTACAAAAAAAAACCTTTGTAAATTGTGCATACCAAATGATATTTATCTCTCACTGGTTGAGTACTCTTTTGTTGATCCTACCTATAATAGAACAGTTGATACCTGCGTAATCTAGACGGCGTTTTTAAATTTCATTCTTCTCTTTAACCCTGGCAACGCTGGGTATATCTGCTAGTATACACACACACACACACACACACACACACCAGTCATGATGGTATTTTGATATCCAGCACGAATCATCATGATACTTTTCAAATATTCAGATGGCTTCCAGTACTTCATGTCAGCTAACTTTTTCTCAACTAAAAATTTAATTTTTGTGCTCTTCAAGGCCGTAGACTGTTCACTGATTCATCAAGATGTTCCTGAAAAACGGAGATAAAATAGCGTCAAATGTATTCTGAATACCCTGTATTTATTTTGTCTACGTGTCCTGGTAGTCGTTATTTGAGTAACAACTGCTAGGATAAATTTCTTCTTGCCCTTTGCATTCTGTCTCTTTCTTATAAAAAGATAAGACCAAGTCGTAAATGATGGAAGACACCGATATTTGTCGAATTGAAAACCACTGGGATAGACACACATTTGTATGCTAAAAGACGTTTCTTTAAAAACACAAATCATTTTAAAAATATGACTTTCTTAAGATGAAAGTCATTTTACTTTTTGATTTAGTCTCACTCATATTTTTTAGGAACAAATTTCATTCAAGATTTTTGTGAAGATATTTCTCAGAAATACATCTTTTTTTTATTTAATAGAGTTGCTGTTCTTGTTGTTAATGTTGTTTGCTCCTAAGTAAGACTTGGTTTAGCAGATCTATAGTCAAAGGCATTCCAATCATGATCTTGTCCTTTTGTATGTCTACGACTACATTGTCTAATGTGTCCTCTTTTTTATGATGGAAGGGTGCTATTTGTTGGTGATTTAACTGCTATTTGCAACTGGATGAGGATTTCTCATTGGTTCGTATCTACAAGTGTTTATGAAATTGGTCAGGAAAGAGGAAGTCAAACAGGGCTAATTTTTATTTCCTTCCCGATAGAATTCTTCAGCTGCCCAGTCTAAGCTAGTGCTGGCTAAAACAAATAGGGCCTCAGTCTAAAAAATATAAAGGATTTACTTTCTCTGTTTTCCGAGTTCACATCCACCTAAGCGCCTACTGTTCGTTTTCTTTCTCGTAGCCAATAAAAGAAAGATTCGATCTACCTAACTTTTCTTTGAAACCAAAAAAATGTCATAGGCGCAGGCGTGGTTGTGTGGTAAGAAGCTTGCTTCCCAACTACATGATTCTGGGTTCAGTCCCATTGCGTGACACTTCCTTGTGGGTGGTTTTGGTAGACGGAAACTGAAAGAATCTCGTCGTATACATAGGTATATATTTGTTCCCCCGACATGGCTTGACAACCGATGCTGGTGTGTTAATGCCCTCATAACTTAGCGGTTCGGCAAAAGAGACTGGTAGAATAAGTACTAGGCTTAAAAAGAATAAGTCCTGGAGTCGAGTTATTCGACTAAACCCCTTTAAGGCAGTGCTCCAGCATGACCGCAGTCAAAATGACTGAAACAAGTAAAAGAATAAAAGAATGTCTAATATAAGACATTGCTTTTTATTTAGCTCGGAAAACACTTTATTTTCAACGCCATAATCAAGTTATCGGCCAGGAACAGTATTCAGAACATAATCTTTCTAGGCTAAATTCATATAAATTGGTTTTGTCGAGCAATATTATGCACCTACCATTAATCTATCACATATGTTGAACATTAAATATATAATGCCAGAGTAGACATCTTGAAGCTGTATAAACTCCGTGCTGATAATGAACAACTGTTGCTATACGATTTACATTGAGTAGCTCAATATTACATGAGACAATTTGAAAACGTTCAAGTATCACATCCCAAATATAACATGTAAAACCAATGAAAGATTCTCTGTGTGATCATTTAACATGTCTGAAATAATAGCCAGATTTTATTTAAATCATACACTACCATTTTAAAAGGGTATCTCCGAATACGGTGAAAAGATGAGTACTGGAGTCGATGCGTTCGGCTGAATCCTTCAACGCGGTGCCCCAGTGTGGCCACAGTCCAGTGACTGAAACAAGTGAAAGAAATGAATGTTGAAGTATCTGGGAAAGACATGATAGGCTGGAACACCTTTAATCATAGGTCTGTTCAATAGGGTTGACTTGAGGCTAACCACCACTACTACCACCAAAGCAGCAACAACAACATGTAGTAAAAGAGGATAAGAGTGAGATAAACGCTTGTCTGATAATCTATATCAAATGGAGTAAAAAGGAGATTAAATTTATATTCTTATATTTTCTAAAAAAAAAAATTTTTTTAATTAAAAAAAGTAGAATTGTGTTTAAACTGTCAAGCAGTCAGTTTGATCGGCCATTTCAGCAAAGACGGGAATTAGTTTAGGGACTGAAAATGTCTTAATGCCTCAGTGAACAAAATTTTATTTCTCGAGGAATATTTCCAATAAATTATATTTTCTGGTATTACTGTTCGATTTTTGTATCCTTTTCTGTTGGTATGATATAATGTTCTTCTGTGATCACTTTAAAATATAACTGAAGTATATATTTTAAAGTAGTCATAGAAGTAAGTAACCATGTGAAGGCACATGACTCAGTGGTTAGAGCATCGGGCTCACAATCATAAGGCAGTGAGTTCAATTCCCGGACCATGTTGTGTGTTGTGTTCTTGAGCGAGACACTTCATTTCACGTTGCTCCAGTTCACTCAGCTGCAGAAATGAGTTGCGACGTCACTAGTGCCAAGCTGTATCAGCCTTTGCCTTTCACTTGAATAACATCGATGGCGTGGAGAGGGGAGGCTGATATGCATGGGTGACTGCTGGTCTTCTTTCCACAAACAATCTTGCTGGGACTTGTGCCTCGGAGGGGAAATTTCTAGGTGCAGTTCCATGGTCATTTATGACTGAAGTGGGTCGTTCTTTTTAAGTCATAGGGGAACAGCTTACTGAAGCCGTAATCATTTAATCCTTTGCTTGATCTGTTTATCACAACATATTTCCCTAGCGTCTATGCCCCATATGTGACACACATTCTTAACTTTTTTTCAACTAGCAGAGTAAGGTGAGACTTATGAAATGAAAGCTTTGTATTACTCAGAATGTACGGAACAGGGGCTAGCTAAAAATCTGAAAACAAGAATAAAAACACACGTTTAGTACAGACTTGTAAAAATGATTTGTACAGGCAGAGGGTTGAGCCAACTGAACACCAGTTCATTAAAACAAACCTAAAGGTTCTGGAATCATAAGTAATCATTAATCTAGTCTGATAACACTAGTGCCACTTCATGCAATGTAACTGTGTTGAGTGTACACTGCTGCCATTTTCGCATTGACCTAGGATAATATCAAGAGTATAAAGAAAACAACAGACAGCAGCAACACTTCCAATTAACAAATTATCCGCTAAGATTCCTATTCTCTCAGCCATTGTCTTTATATATTCATGCACATCTTCATTTGTTTCTATTTCTATCAAGGTTTGTTAGAAGTTGCTGGTATCATTATAAAAATCCAACAACTTGCTTGAAGTGTTGCTCGAACTCCTTGACATCGTTTCCACTTCACGTGGTCAAGGTAATTCGTACTCTTATTGCATTTACCAAGTAAATGTTTATTCCAACAAACCTATATTGACATTGTTTAGTGATAAAAATTCCATTGCTTCAAGGTGAAAATTATTTCTCTTAATATCAAACACCATTTCAAACAACTGACGTATAACGCTTTGAAATGTGTGTGTGTGTGTGTGTGTGTGTGTGTGTGTGTGTGTGTGTGTGTGTGTGTGTGTGTGTGTGTGTGTGTGTGTGTGTGTGTGTGTGTGTGTGTGTGTGTGTGTGTGTGCGTGCGTGTGTGTGTGTGTGTGTACGTACATGTGTGTATGTATGTCTCTTCTATTTTTTTAATTATTATAGATCTTCCACAGAGGAAGGAGTCGACTTCCAACAAAGATTCAAGGCTTTATCTTTGGGATGTAATTAACACAGATAAATATGTATGTATGTATGTATGTATGTATGTATGTATGTATGTATTATGTATGTATGAATGAATGTTGTATATACTTGTGTGTATATGTATTTTAGGATGGGGTATTTGTTTTTATCATTTTAGAAGTCAACTAAAAAGTGATAAAGTCATTTGAAAACAGGTCAAGACAGCTCTTGGGGATTGTGAATATCTGAGGGCATGTGTAGATGTATATGTGTACTTGTGTGTGCGTGCTTGTATGTGAGTGTCGGTACACAGGTACTCATATACAGAGTGTGGGTGTACTTGCACTCATGTAGTGAATGCGGAGATACTTGCACTCATGTAGTGTATGTACGAGCCACTTTAGTACACAACCATGTGTTTCATTGTTGTTTTAAGTGCATGTATGTGTGGGGGGTGCGTGTGAGTGTGTGCATATGTGCATGTGTACCTTGTATGTGCGTGTATTTCTTACATACATGTGATTGTGTGTATGTCCTTAGTCGAGGAACCACAAATATAGAATCTCTGAAATGCTTTACTAATCAATTTGCTTTGTTCTTTTGGTAGGAAAGATACCATCACTTCTAGAGCTTTGTACAAATCTGCTTTTACATAACCTAGTGCACCTAGGTCAGAGATCTCATCACAGGTTGATGAGACCTGCTACTGGAACCATGTGAACCAGTACCACCTGTTTCAAGGTCGAGAGGTCGGCAACTAAACTGTCTTCCCCACTTGCTACTCTTGTGTGGAGGATGTCTGGACACACAGCAGAACTAAAAACAAGACCTGTCGAAGGATGGATGAGCTCCTTGTAGGCCAATGGCCATCCAGTTGGGGAAGGTAAGGGCAAACCACCCCAATATCTCTGCTAAGAAAACACTGAGAAAGCCATAACAAAGTAACGCTAGGTTTCATCTGATGGGAGAACTCGTGCTTAATAGGGAAGACTTTCACCGTAGTGTCATCAACGCATTGTAAAAGCGTACGAAACATGACGACGACAAGTGCACCTGTGATTATAGGAGTACAAGAGGTAGAAGTGTTTCGTTGGTTCTCTTGCGATGTTCCTTCTTTTCTCCGATATTTTCACAACAATATTTGTTCCCTCTCCCATAAAGCAATATCTGTCCTTTTGTGCTTGTGCTAAGTTGCTATTTTTACTAGAAAGTTTCATCACTATCCTATATATTTAAGGTTATGGATACTGATAAGCTGCCGCCCTGGAATATCCCTGTGAATAACTTAGTTCTATTAGTTCTATTATACAGTAGCTTTGTAGATCATGTCGTCACTTTCTTAATGGCAAAGCGTATTGACTCTAGCATTATTGACTGAGGGAGAGAATCAAATGTTTTCTTATAGCCTAGTCATACTATCTGTTGTATTTCCCTCGGAAGACTCGAAGAGATAACACAACGAGTTGTACAATTTAATTATTACATTTATTATTCAATTACATACAAAGAACGCACTCACCCAATGTTCGTTATGAATAAACAAAAGTCATGTCCGCCATATATATCAATGACATTTTACTACGACAGTCACACAAGACAACAACAATGAAACAATGAACTCAGACGAACCACAGTGATACACGGAACGTCAGACGAATTACATATCTAACAGTCCATATAACACCTCCCCACTGAAATTGATGCGACACAAGAAGTATCAACAGCAAAGTCTCTCATGGGTTTTACGGGTTCTCTTGGATCGTCTTGGGTTGTC
>NC_068981.1:105920233-105921115 GCF_001194135.2 Octopus bimaculoides
TATTCTACACTGGGTAGTGCAAACTGGCACTTTTCACGGCGACATCTGAGTCCATTGTCGTGTAGTAACGCCGTGCGCATGCGTAGTCTCACGCATGCGTGGATTCAACAACCAAGCTTTCCCGCTTTGATCGCTCTCTTTCTTGCTGGCCAGCGATTGAGCAAGGACGTGTCTAGCTGTCTCTCCATCTTTCGAACTCACGCTAGACAGCTCACATCAATATACCAACGTCCCAACAACCATGTTCTCACACACCGGAGACGTCTCAACAAACAAGATTAAAGATGTATATTTTCCACCATGAATAAATATTGTTTGTGTTGATAGTCTGGAGTTCAGCGTTTCGTTCATTCCTAATTTAATATAGGAAAGTCAGGTGTACATCTAATGATGTATAACCCACTTTCCTCCGACGTGATTCAGACAAGCAGCCCGCTGAGCTATTTAACACTTTCCTATAGTCGCTTAGACGTGTGAGCAGACACTTTAGGATGTTTAGGTGACTGTTTGCATCTTTCCCACTGACGAGCAAGTCATCCTGGAAGACGGCCACTCCAGTAGATCATGGGTCAGGTTTTCCATGATCTCCTGAAAGTAACCAGGTGCTGACTTGATTCCGAAAGGGAGTCGTTGCTGCAGGAGTACTCCACGGTGAGTGCTGAGTGCAAGTCTGCGTTGACTCTCTGGAGCCAGCTTGATCTGATTATAGGCATCAGCAAGGTCTATCTTTGTATATCCGAATCCACCTCCGAGTTTCTGCATCAGTTCAGCAGGGAGTGGCATTGGATGACGGTGATCAGCAAGTTGGTCATTAATTCCCACAGAGTAGTCACCACAAATCCGTAGTTTGGGCTTCAGGTTGCTTGAAGCGTCTGCTTTACG
>NC_068981.1:105924194-105926056 GCF_001194135.2 Octopus bimaculoides
AAAGTATTTGACATGAGTGTTTTTGTTTCACTTTTGACACGTAATACTTAAATAGTGGAGGAGATATTATGTTGCCGTGTGCTCGAACTCTGCAAGAAGTTAATAATTGTTTTTGACTAAAACACAACTGGAACCCTAAGTAAGGCATGTGTAAAATTTGAATGAAATTGGTTGCGTAGTTCTCGAGTTTTATGGATACACACACACACACACAGACAGACAGACACACATTCTCATTTTTATATATATAGATTACATACAAAGAACGCACTCACCCAATATTCGTTATGAATAAACAAAAGTCATGTCCGCCATATATATCAATGACATTTTACTACGACAATATAACACTATCAGCAGATTTCAGCGATATTAATTCGCTTCTCTATGGACAGCTTTGTTGATGTGGGGCCGTTCGATACAACAACAGACTCCTTTCTCTCCTCTTGCCTACTCATCAGTCACCTTGGTTTTAGTTACTAGTATTGTACTGTCAGTCAGCTTGACACATCGAGTTCCATTGACATGGTTCTTTTGACCAGGCTAAAGAGGTCTGCTCATAGAAAGTGAGCTTCCTGAATCAGTAACCGACTATCAGATCTCTCCCAGGTGATTTTCTTTTCCCATTCGGTAATTTGGAAGAACTATAGGAAGAATATCACTACTGATGTTATATTTCGGGGGAGAAGCGATATTACAGTACTCACTCTGTAATTCAGTTAACCATATTGCATTGTAGGAGTATTGGGTTGTTTGTTACCATTCTAGAACTCACCCCAAAATTACTCTAAACCATTCATAGGAGTAGCCTTTCCGACCTTGACCTTTCACAGCCACAAAAAATATATCGACCTTTTATGGCCAGTATGACCTTTCATACTGTGATATATGCTAATAACCTTGCGATTGATGACCTTACTGTCTACTTTTTCGCTTACCCCTTAAACACGAACAGCAAGACGTTCATAGTTCGTGTTCGAGGATAATTAGCTTACCGTTATTGTCCCTTGTTGACAATTCCCGTAGACCAAATCTATTATGATGTCGAAGCTGGTGGTTGGTGAATTTATTATTCATTGCACATTTGATGCTCATATCTTCTTATTTGGTGTTTTTTCTGAGTCTGCTCACATATTTCGAGGGAAAGGTCATCCATTTTGCTTGTTTTCTCGTTACTATCCACCTCAGATCTTTTGTTTAACTGCACCTGTGAAAATTTTAAAGTTTAGTGAAAATTTTAAAATTTGGTTTATTGATGTAAATTTCCACACTGAATCTCAGGAGATAATTCACTTTTTCCAGATTTTTATTTTTTTTTTAAAGTTACAAAGGTTTAAAATTTGATCATTCAAGTCAGAAAACAGGATTTGGAAGCTGTTATTTTGTGCGTGACAGTATGTGCTGTCAACAGTAAATAAATGAAATATTGGCAGAATTCTGCTTTATGCACGCCATAACTTTATTTTTCGATATTTTTAGAAAACTTTTGCGAATGTGTATTCTACACGCAGGAATTCATACGATTATGCAAAAGCAAAAAAAAAAAAAATTCGTGCATGATTTAAAGCCTATTTAGCTGTGATTTTTAGCACATCTCATGATCACATCATACCGCATGTTTTAAGCATTTAATAAGCGACAAAAAGAACATATGGTAAGCAGCTTTGTAACAGTTTGACTTGTTACTGTGGAAACAGGTACCTATATGTTGTGGCTTTCGATTCGCTAAAATTACCCAAATTTTGCAAACTTTAAAAGCTATTAACTTTCTATTTATTGATTTACGGCGAAAATGATTTTATGTCAATGATTACAATACAAAACTACACCAATACGCCAAATATGAAATGAATTGGAACAAA
>NC_068981.1:105926673-105927978 GCF_001194135.2 Octopus bimaculoides
TGTTAGAAATTGTCTCTAAGCGAAATTGATCTTTAGCAAGGATATGCAGATCGATGTCTGTGGGTGACGACAGCGAATTCAGTAGTAAGCGCGATAAGGCGTCTGCTGCAGTGTTATCTACACCAGAGATATGGCAGATGTTGGCGGTAAATTGGGAAACGAAATCCAAGTGCCTGGTTTCCCGCAGAGAGTACTTGTCAGGCTTCGAGCGCAGAGCAAAGGTGAGTAGACGGTGGCCTGTAAAAATCGTGAATTGGCGTCCCTCGAGTGTGTGCCGGAAATGTTTGACTGCTAAATACATAGCTAACAGCTCTCGTCCGAAAGTGCTGAAGCGAGTTTCAGCTGCTTTAAGCTGCCGAGAGAAAAAGGCAAGAGGCTGGAGTTGTTGCTGGTGAAATTGTTGTAACACCACGCCTATGGTAGTGTTAGGTGCATCCACTACAAGGGATATCTGAGCGTCTGCGACAGGGTGTGCGAGAAGCCATGCCCAAGCGAGTTGCTGCTTTGCTGTGTTGAAGGAGTCGAGTTGGGTGGTGTCTAACGCGATCGGCTCATTCCTCTTTTTCCTATTCCAAAGGAGCATGTTTAGCGGATATAGGATTTCAGATGAATGAGGAACAAAGCACCGGCGGTAGTTGAATAGTCCCAAGAAATGTCGGAGCTGACGTAACGAGGTGAGTGGAGGTAACTCCTGCAATGCCTTCACCTTGTCAGGCAGTGACGATATGCCTTCAGGGCCGATGACATGACCTAGAAAGGTAAAAAAAAGATGTGCCGAAAACACATTTGGTATGGTTGATCCACACTTGGTAACTCTTGAATTGCTTGAACAGCTGACGTAAATGATGAAGATATTCCTCGGGTGAGGTGCTAGCTATCAAGATGTCGTCGAAGTACGCATAGGCGAAGTCTAAGTCTCGGACGACTTCGTCTGTGAACCGCTGAAATATGCTGGCTGAATTCCGTAATCCAAATGACATAGTCAGAAATTCGAAGGAGCCAAAAGGAGTGGTTACGGCAGTCTTCAGAACATCCTCTGAATTCACAATAATCTGATGGTATGCCTTTAACAAGTCCAGTTTGGTAAAAAAAAAAAAAAAAAAAAAGTCTGCAGTTGTAGAGAGATGACGCTAAATCCTGAATATGGGGTATTGGGTACCTGTCTGACACCGTGATGAAGTTTAATCTCCTGTAGTCACCAGTGGGCCGCCAGTCGCGGAACGTTTCTGAACCATATGCAATGGCAACGCCCAGGGCTTATTAGAAGGGCGGGTGATGCCAATCTAGAGCATGTGGTTAAATTTC
>NC_068981.1:105928032-105929575 GCF_001194135.2 Octopus bimaculoides
TGGCCGCCTTTAGCTTCTCTGAGGAGAAGCGATGAGGGCGAGAAAAGACCGGAGCACCTTTAGTTTCGATGAAATGGGTGATGGTGTGAGTTGGAGCAGCAGTAAAAAAATCCAGGTTAGTCAGCTCTGGATATGAGTTTAAGAGTGCATAGTATGGGTCGTCCGTGGCAGCGATGAAAATGACTGGACTAACCGCGGAGGCTAGTGGCCTTTTATCTGGGATAGAATGTTCTGTGGTCGCGTCCCATAAGCGCCGAATGCGCATGTCCAGTAGCAGGTGGAAGTGGGGGAAAATGTCTGCACCTAATATTGGGTAAGGGAGATCTGCGACTGTAAAAATCCACTTGAAGTCACGTTGCAGATCTAAATCCAATGAGCGAGTTATCTGGCCGAAAGTTGGAATCGGTGGATGGTTCATCGCCTGTACAGTCACTGGTAATAACGGAGGTTTATCCGCGAGGAATTTTAACGGCCAGATACTGCAGACAGCACCTGTATCTACGAGGCAGCAGGCGTGAGATATCCGGTCTGTGAGGAAAAATCCACGGTTGGCCGCTGGCTGCTGCAGAGAATGTGCCGTACTCACTTCACTGGTTGGTCGTTTTCCTGTTGAGAAAAAGTACAGGGTTGGGTACACTTACGTGCTGAAGCTCCAAACTTGACATCAGCATATAGATGAATGAGCAGAAGGCGAGCGACGGCAAGGCGAGAAGAAGCGATCGAAAGAACGCCGTCTGGGTGAATACGACCCGGAAGTGCGAAGGAGCTGCACTTCTTTCGCTAATTCAGCTATCGCCTTTAGGATCTAAGCTGAGGCAAGGTCCATATCAGGGGAAACTGACGCTAGTGGTGGGTATGCAGAGGTATGTGGTGGTACTGGGATAGGCTTGGTGGGGTTGCTGGTATACTCTATAATTCTGTCATAGAGAAGAAGAAAACAGGAAGAGAGGAATAAAGAAAGGAAAAAGAGAAACAAGGAGAGAGATAATAAGGGAAAGTGTACCAGTTAGTGGCCAGTCTAGATAATTTGAAAGTAGGAATGGGGAGATAAGGGTGATAGAGAAAGAAAGGTATTAGAGTGTAAAAAGATAGAAGGAATGGGGGTGATAGAGAGAAAGGGGTATAATAATGTAAAAGGTAAAGGAGTGTCAGTTATGTAGTGCTAGAGTCTAAGTGATGGGGCAGAAAGAGGGGTAATAGTATGCAATGAAGAATTTAGGAATATAGATTAGGTGGTTGGACAGGTAGTGCTTAGTAGTAGAAGAAAATATATATGTGAAGATGTATACATATGTATATGTGAGACATGTATATATATATATTTATACAGATGTTTATACATATCAATATCTACATATACAACTCGTACTCATATGTATATGTATACATGCACATCCATATATACATGTATCTGTATGTATTATCGACCCTGTACACGCAGGTATATATACCTTGAATACATACATTCACACATACACACATACATACATACATATATACATACATGCATATACATACACATATACATATATATATATATATA
>NC_068981.1:105935827-105936559 GCF_001194135.2 Octopus bimaculoides
AAGAGACAGAATAGAAGCGGGAAAGCTTGCTTGTTGAATTCCACGCATGCGTGAGACTACGCATGCGCACGGCGTTACTACAATATCATGAACTGTTTGAATAAAGAATTAAAAAAAAAAAGGAAAAGAGCGGAAAGTTTTGTAAATAGGGGCAGGGTAAGGTTGAATATTTAAGAGAATTTGCAGCGTGTAAGATGTTTGTAAGCAATTCCAAAACAACAAAAGCCGTTACTTTCACTGCAAAATTTAAACTTCGTTTGTGTCTAAATATTTTCTTTCTTTGAAACCATGGTAAAACCCTGACAAAAACTCGTGCTGCATCTCTTTTGTCAATGAACAAGTCTCGGTTTCAAAGCGACAAAAATATCGAGATTGAAATGAGATTTAAATGTTGCAATGAACCAACCGTTTCTCTTCTCTTTTCTGCTCGGGTCAAACACTATAGTTTAAAGGCCATGGACTGACGATGTGAATGTTCCGAGTCCTCTCCCCAACACCCCCGCTCGCGAGCGCGCATTTTTTTTCTTCATATTCGTTTAAGGCAATTTGTTTTACACCTATTACGCTATTTTTTTTTTTTGTTTTTGTGCTCGGGTCAAACACTATAGTTTAGAGGCAATGGAATGACGATGTGTGACGATGTGAATGTTCCGAGTCCTCTCCCCAACACCCCCGCTCGCGAGCGCGCATTTTTTTTCTTCATATTCGTTTAAGGCAATTTGTTTTACACCT
>NC_068981.1:105936803-105945468 GCF_001194135.2 Octopus bimaculoides
ATTGGATGCACATCTGTCTATGTGTTCGCTGATAGATATTTTCCTGTATTCCATAATTGTAATTTGGGATTTTTTTGTTTTTGTTTTTGTGCTCGGGTCAAACGATTTAGTTTAACCCCTGGCATCAGCTGGAAACTTCCACGAAAACAGTAATATCGACAGGTTCTAAGAAGAGATGAAGGAGGTGGGGGCTTGAGATCATTACAAACAACCTTCAAATGTCGTATAGTCTCACTCAGACAGCGCCTACAAGACAACATACGAGGTAACGAGGGTAGATTGGATAGATAGCGTTGGACTTACATATTCCCATATTCCCTATCGTTCTATTAGCAGTAACTAAATAGATTAATTGATATTGAAACGAAAGTGAATGAATGGGGTTACTTTAGGCCGTTGCATGTAGAATAAATATTAGTTGTCTCCCATACACTATGAGAGATGATTATGCGTGCGTACGTGTTTTAACAACAATGTTGAATTCTGAAAATATTGCAATAGTCTTCTTAATGCAGTGCACTATTGTTAAAGATATTGTATACATAGCACTACTAAAATAAATAAGGAGAGATGCTTTGTTCCTCGCACAACCTGCTGGAGCTATTCAGAGGTTTTGCAAGCTCTTCTAAATCACTCGTAATGTGAACCTTGACGTATCATCAGTAGGTATCTCAGGGTTACAAGCGTTTCAGCCCTTAATCTGTGCACTTCGCTTGAGTCGGGTATTGTAAACTAAACTAGTCTTCGCCTGCAGGAGGGTTCCGTTTGCGGTCTCTTATCAACTATAACCTCCTTGAGCTGGTTTCATCTGCCGTGCCTAACTCCTTGGTGGCTTTCTTCACTTGTTTGTATTCCAACCAATCTTCTGTAAGCAATAAGGCGCCAACTTCAATAGAGAATGAAGCCAAGTACCATCTTTTGACAAGGGTCTGATCGACCAAGTTCCGATATTTGGTTTTCTTTAGCTGGTGAGAAGTATCGAATCTATCCTCCCAATGCACTGTGAGTTCGACCATGATGATTGTTTTTGTATTCCTGGAGCAGGGACATGTCTGGTTGGAATGATGTTATCACTATCTCCTCTGGAAAGATGAATCTAACCTTTAGGTCCATTATATGGAGTGTTTTTGTGCCTCAAGTTAATGCTAACATTATATATTTCAACAGTTATTATCTGTAATATTAGATTAGCTCTCACAGACTGTATAGCTACTTCGTAGAATTTTAATGACAATTAAGAGGGACTGGGACCTATATGACAGGGGATCAGCAAGTACATCCACCTAGGAAGCCAAGAACGGTGCTGTAACTATCTGGGAGAAGCCTCTAAAAAAATTTAAAAAAAGAAAACAGAAACTTATAGCTTCCTGGAGTTTTAAACGGAGCTCGAAAGCATGTTCGTTTCACCATCAAAATTTTTTCTTGAACACCATTTGAAGGGCAACAGGAAAGCATTCTTTCTTATACAGCTACTGCTAAAGTATAGTTTACAAGTTCTAGTCAGCATAACTTAATCATTGTTATTTGTGCAGATTGATTAGCTTTGCCAGGAATAAAATACCAAAAGGAAACATTTAAATACATCTCTTCTTTCTTTCCCTTTATAATTCAAACGCTTTCCAGTCTAATGAGAAACAATATATTTATATATTTTTTATTTGTATTCAAATTACAACTTATTCGACGCCAACTGAAACTCGAAATTTCACAGAAGGGTGTGATTGGAGGAGTAGTTCTATTTCTCGTAGATCACTTTTGTGTTCCTCCTTTACAGTTATATGACAGCGACTGTGCGACTATTTCAAGGGAATTCATTCTTAAATTTAACCTACAAAGGTTATTTCCCTCTAACAATTTTTTTAGCGCACTACTTTGTATGTGTATAATTTATCATGCCAAAATAAGAATACTAAAGTAGCATAAACCTGGAATACAAAACATATTTTCACAATATTAGTTTTAAAAGACTGGGTAAAACTTTGATTATTCATATTTGTTATTAAACAATGTTTAGGATATGTATGCTATCAAAATGTCAAAATTGATGTCAATTTTTAGTAAAACAACTGCATCGATAACCAGTTAGAGACTTTATCGGGGGTTAAAAACGGTAGTAACGTCGAGCAACCATATTGATACGGCGATAAACACTACTTCTCAGTATAGTTACTGCTACTTTCATCTCTTACAGAGATTTTCTATGCTTGTTCATAATTGGCTTCAAAGTATGTTATTTACTCAAAGGAGAGATAGGGAGGATTTCAAAAAAGAAACACCTCTAACACACAAACAGGGAAAATGGTTGATCATTATTAACAATCTACATTATAATGAGTTGATAAAGGAGTCTCTACATAGTCGTCCAATCCTCAAGAAAAGCAGCTAAATTTCCCACATATATTAGCAAACATCTCACATTTTCTGATCCACATATTAGTTTTTATGGGGGTTTTTTCCACAACCAGCCATGCACTAACATGAAGCAATGTCTCCTTCAACTTTTTGCAACTAAGAGTATTTCTGCAATTGATTCTGTTCTTATCTAATCAAGAATCAACTCGGAGTAAACCTATTTTCGGACACATTCTGGTCAAGACAAACCTCTGGCTCTAGCTCTCTCAGTCACTATCCACTTCTCTTTTTTTTTCTTTTTCTTTTTTTTTTTTTCTCACCGCATTACTTTCTCTCTTTCTCTTTCTCTCTCATACATGCCTGTTCCATATCAGTTACCTTTTCTTTTTCTCTCTGTTTTTAAATTTCCATAGCAAAGTGGCAGTTTTAGCAGAAGACTGATTTGATATAACAACTGATTTTAGCATAAGATAAATTTAATGGAAGCAAGTTCAAATTACAGTCACAATTAGATGTAATCAATTTTTGCAAGAAATTGGCAGCAAATAATGCTTCCACAGAAAAAGCAGGCTTACAGCATATATACATTTTAATCTGCTTTACAAATAAAAGATTCACTTCAATCAAATTGATTCCATCATATCTGCAGTTTCTCAGCCCCTGCAGGGGAGAAAGAGCTATTCAATATTGTTAAAATCCAGTTAGTTCATGGCAAACAAAAAATGCATCAAATATTTTCTCAGACCATTTGTAAAGGAGATACAAACAGGGGGATCTGGTCCTCCCTTTTTGACAAGAAAAGCAGCAAAAGTTGGTTGGATAGCATGAAATGGACAGCAGACAGGCAGCTCCCTACAACCCACTCCTAGCAGAAACATTTATTTCATACATTATTTTTTGACTTCCTCAATTCAATTAAAGTTCATCAAAGACAGAAATGACATATATAAAGAAACAAAAAAGAACACACACTATTTGATGAACAATTTCAGAAATTTATTTTGATCCAAATTTTTCCCAAACACCTTCAGCTTCATTTTTCTCAGCTTTTGTTTGGTAGTTTTTCACACATCTAGTCAATATCTGTTTTCACTAATATACAGACAGTCAACATTTGCCTGCCGTATTAAAAGCAGGAAGGATTGTAATCATTGATAAATTTTTCAGATGATTTTCTTTGAAGTTGATGAAGCCTTTTAACCCCTTTCCCATTTTTTTCTTAATTTGACACTTTCAGCAACAGTGAAAAAATTGAATCTTCCTGCAAACTTAGGAAACCCAAATCAACATTTTTTGACAATTTTTTTCCTTTACCATAAATTCTCCAGCAAGTTCTGCTGCATGAATTCATTGAAAAACGACTGACCAAATTGTAAAGAGTGAGGCTAGACACTGAACATGGCAAGCTGCAAGTAATATATTGTTCACAAACAGCAACAGCATCATTTACACACAAAAGGCTTGATTTGACAGTCTGAATATAGATAGTTTTATAACAAACTTTGAAGCACCAAGAGAGTTGATATTTTACAGAAGATAAAGGAAATTGCAAATGCAGAATAGCCATGAAAAGAGCTTAGAAGATTGGCTAAATACACTCAGAAAACAAAATAAAAGTGGTCAGCAAGCCACTACAGGGAATCAAACTCTGTACCTCTAAAATTCTCACTAAGTGCTATGTACCATTGAGCAAGCAACCCCTAACATTAGATACCATCTTTTATGACACTCATCATCATCAAGATCTCTTAACTGATACAGCCAGTCATTGGAGTGCCACTTTAGATGCTTTAATAGTCAACCGTTGCCACTGGTGTCCATTCTCTGTCATGTGTAGCAAGTTCACAGTGTTGTGACCTGTCCAGACATTGTTGTCAAACCAGGATTTTCTGTCTGCCTCCCTTTCACCCTCCTTCAGATGTACTCTGAAGAATGGTTTTGGACAGGGAATTTTTTTCATAATTAATATCTTTTGACGAGGTTTCCACCATAAAATTCCTCTCATAGAGCTCTTTTATTTGAACACACCTATAGTCCAGCTTTCTTCAATATTAGCTGAGATATTTTGATTCAAAGTCAATTTTTGTGGATTACATATTTTTTTTTTTTGTCACTTAATGCTACACTACATTTTTCCTAGCTAATATTTTTTAACAAAGTTTTCACCAAAAGATTCTTCTCAATGACCACATTCTTTTAAACCCACTTAATCTCTGTTTTTTCTTTAAATCATCATCATCATCATCACTTAATGTCCACTTTCCATGCTGGCATGGGTTGGACAGTTTGACAGGAACTGGCTAGGCAGAAGACTGCACTAGGCTTCAGAGTCTGTTTTGGCATGGTTTTTGCAACTGGATGCCCTTCCTAACACCAACCACCCACCAGAGTGGACTGAGTGCTTTATATATGGCACCAACATAGGCATGCCCTTCCAAACGCCAACCACTTTACAGTGTAGACATTACCATACTTTCTCGTTTTTGACCTCTCATATTTTAATCTATCTTCTTTTCCTAATGGACCAAATTTCAATTATTTTACCTCCAAATGTAGCTTAAGTTTGGAAAATCATCACTAAAAAATGCATTCAATTTGGTTGAGAACTGAATTGGCAATGAAACCTAGAAATGCTCATGAATGACTAAAAGTTGACTTTAAGAATAAATTAATCCACTGCAGTGGGTTAATGATATATTTTTACATTCACACACACACACTGAATTGTATTAATTTGCTTGTAATAGACATGTAGCATACACTTAAATGAAATTCCTCTCTCCCCTTTATTATATATACGTGCATTCAAATGTAGTAGGTAACACCCTTTGGCCACTATTTGGACACCATTGTGTCCACTACTCTGATTGGTTGATATTGGCGCAAATTGTCTCTTACTCTGTTGCACCAATTTGCTGCATATAACCAATTGGAGCCTCTAAATAAAATCACACTGGGGTCACCAATTTGTAAATGGCTGAAGTGTGTGTTCTACATTGGGTTACCAATTTGTAATGACCGTGCAATGCAAGGTGCCAAGAATGGCTCTTTAGTACATCACACAATCAATACAATAAATATACATTGAATAGTACATATAAGTGCCAGAGAGAAAAAGGTGACACAACTGAGTAGAATGGTTAAGAAAAGATTTATTGATATGTAAACATGTGTGTCTGTGTGTGCATCATGTATACAGAATAATAGACAGGCCATCATGAGAAAAAATGTATGTATGTGTGTGTGTTAAGAACATATAAGAATAACAATGAAGAAGAGACAGTGAAAGAGTCTATAGCCTTCGAAGTGAGAAGTTCATAAACATAAGGATGACAATACCAGTTCGTAGTCAATTGTACACGGTAGTTGAAATACTGTATCAATAAGTTGCAGCCATGATGCTGAGCCAGTTGCAGGTACATGTGAAGTCGTGGCTATGATGCTGCTGCCTGGGCTCAGTTGGTACAGGAGTTCTTGCAGGTTGTATATTCACTGTTAATCCGTGGTGAAGTAATTCACAAACAGTGAAGTGTTGGAACCTGAGCAAGCTGCTTGTTGCTGGCTGAGTTGTGTACATAGAGAGATGATGTTGACGATGTTAAGATAATGGTGGCAATGAAGACGGAGGTTGCCGTGATGCTGTTAGACGAAGTTGGTAAGTCTCAACATGGCTGCTGTGGTGTTGTCACCGGGACTGGCTGCATCTTGCGTGGTCAGTGGCTGGGCCTACAAAGGTCTAGAACCGAAAGACCTTGAGACGAGGAGAAGCTGAATTTTTATAAGGAGTTGTAGGCTCAAAACTGGGTTGAGAACAGGCTGTCTCATGTGATCATATTTATAAGCTCTGATTGGTTATACATGGCAAACTGGTGCGACAAAGTAAGAGACAAATTGCATCAATATCAACCGATCAGAGTAGTGGACACAATGGGGTCCAAATAGCAACCAAAGGCTAGTTGTTCCCTGCTACGTTCAAATGCACATATATATAATAAAGGGGAGAGAGGAATTTCACTTGAATGTACACAACAGATACTTTATTTTGCTTTGCTCCAGTCCACTCAGCTGGCAAAAATGAGTAGTACCTGTATTTCAAAGGGCCAGCCTTGTCACAGTTTGTGTCACGATGAATCTCCCTGAGAACTACATTAATAGTGCATGTGTATGTGGAGTGCTTAGCCACTTGCACATTAATTTCCCAAACAGGCTGTTCCATTGATCAGATCAACTGGAACCCTCATCATTGTAACCGAAAGAGTACCAGTTATATCTTGTAATATTTTCATATAACATTTTTTTAAAATTACTTTAAAAAAATGTAGAAGAAACTTATGTAGTTATTTTACTCTGTATTTTCATTTATTATATTCTAGACTTTTCTCAATAACTACTGAGTCATGCATAAAATCTTTTTTCACTGGCCTCTACAATAAAAACACAAAGCAAGACATATGCAAGTTTAGTAACTAATAAAGAATGAATACAAATCAGTATTTTACGAGGGAGTGGTGCAAATGCTTTTTGAACAATGGAGCTGATGACAAATATTTCAGTGAACATTCTGGATAATAAGATATACACACAGCATGCATGCATATTTGTAATATAATGAGTTGAAAAACTTCAACTGACTTAGATTATCTATGCAATTATGAGACAAAATCTTCCACTAACGGTATTTAAAATCTAAAGACCAATAAAAAAAGGACCGGTTAATTGAAATTTTTAGAAAATAGAGATGTTACAGAAAGGAATGGGGTTTGTCATTAAAGGTAACTAGTGGAAGTAACAAATGCATTCCGATTTATCAAATCTCTTCAGTGAAGCTTACTCAGGTAAGTTGGCAATACTTAGAGGTGAGCAATATAACTAATAACCGGTGCTCTGTCAGTTATGATGACGAGGGTTTCAAGTAATCCGATCAGTGGAACAGCCAGCTCATGAAATTAACAAGCTGAGCACTCTATAGACATGCATACCCCTTAATGTAGTTCTAAGGGAGATTCAGCGTGACACAGAATGTGACAAGGCTGGCTCTTTGAAATACAGGTACAACTCATTTTTACCAGCTGAGTGAACTGAAGCAACATGAAATAAAGTGACTTGGTCAAAGACACTAGGTGCTGCCTGGAATCACACTTATGACCTTACAATCATGAGCCAAATACCTTAACTATTAAGCTACACACCTTCACTATTGATCAATACATATATATATATACAGGACAAAATATTGAAGGTTAATCTTAAGACACTGAGTCTCACAAAAACAAATAATTAAGAACTGAGATATTCAGCGCATTGTCATATGCAAGGAGATCCGTCTGGCATAGCAGAATTGATACTGGTACTGGTACCACATAAAAAGCACCCAGTACACTCTATGGAGTGGCTGGCATTAGGAAGGGCATCTAGCTGTAGAAACCATACCAGAACAGACAATGGAGACTAATGCGGCCCCTGGCCTTACCAGCTCTGGTCAAACCAGCCAACCCATGCCAGCTGTGTGGTAAAAAGCTTGCTTCCCAGCCACATGGTTCAGGCTTCAGTCTCACTGCGTGGCACCTTGGGCAAGTGTTTTCTACTATAGACTTGGGCCAACCAAAGTCTTGTGAGTGGATTTGTATCTGTGTTTGTCCCCACACCATCGCTTGACAACAAATGTTGGTGTGTTTCTGTCCCCGAAACTTAGCAGTTCAGCAAAAGTGACCGATAGAATAAGTACTAGGCTTACAAAGAATAAGTTCTGGGGTTGATTTCTTTGACTTAAGGCTTAACTCTAGTACTTATTCCATTGGTCTCTTCTGCCAAACCACTAACAGAGGGGTGGGACAAATAAAGACACAAAGACAAACATATATGTGTATATCATCTATAAATACATACAACAGGCTTCCACAGTTTCCATGTACCAAATTCACTCACAAGGCATTGCTTAGCTTCATGATTTTCTGAAACACATATGATGATTTTGTTAAGCAAATATCAGTTTCAAATTTTGGCACAAAGCCAGCAATTTCAGAGCAGGAGTAAGTTGATTACATTGACACCAGTGCACAACTGGTACTTATTTTATCATCCCGAAAAGGATGAAAGGCGAAATCGACCTTGGTGGAATTTGAACTCAGAACGTAAAGACACAAAATGATGCTAAGCACTTTGCATGGCGTACTAACGATTCTGTCAGCTCACTGCTTTTTGTTAAGAAATATTAAGCCCATGATGATTTTGTAAATATCATCAGGATTTATCTACAATTTGATATATGTTACCTATTGCTTAAGAGCAACAAACATTATATATATATATATAT
>NC_068981.1:105946010-105949162 GCF_001194135.2 Octopus bimaculoides
TCTAACGTGCCACCAGCACAAGTGCTAGAAGGCAACGCTGGTAACGATTATGCTCAAATGGTGCTATTTACGGCCACTAGCATGGAAGCCAGACAGCTGCTCTGGCAATGAACACGCTCGGACAGTGCTGTTAGTGCTCCACTGGTGCAGGTGCCAGTCATTGAATATGGTTCAATTGCGATTTCAATTTCACTTGCCCCAACAGGTCTTCACAAGCAGAGTTTAGTGTCCAATGAAGGAGAGGTTGGCATGGGTGGCAGTTGTCGGATTCAGTTCAATTTCGATTTCAGATTTCAAATTCACTTGCCTCAACAGGTCTTCGCAAGCAGGGTTTAGTGTCCAATGAAGTAAAGATACGAATAAGTGAGCTGGCTACACATCTGGCAGAGGTCACAGCTTATGCTCTCACTTGGCTTGCTGGGTCTTCTCACGTACTGCATATTTCCAAAGGTCCCTGTCACTAGTCATTGCCTCGGTGAGGCCTAAAGTTCAAAGGTCGTGCTTCACCACCTTATCCCAGGTCTTCCTTGGTTTACCTTTTCCACAGGTTCCCTTAACTGCTAGGGTGTAGCACTTTTTCACACAGCTATCCTCATCCATTCTTGCCACATGTCCATACCAGCGCAGTCGTCTCTCTTGCACACCACAACTGATGCTTCTGAGGTCTAACTTTTCTCTCAAGGTACTTACACTCTGTCGAGTATGCACACTGACATTACACATCCATCAGAGCATACTGGCTTCGTTTCTTGCGAGCTTACGCATGTCCTCAGCAGTCACGGCCCTTGTTTCACTGCCATATAGCATGGCTGTTTGTACACATGCGTCATACAGTCTGCCTTTTACTCTGAAGGGGTTTGTGTCTTGTCTTATATATGTATATATATATATATAATACACATGCACACACATGTAAATAGGCTTTCAGTTTCCATCTACCAAATCCACTCATAAAACTCTGGTCAGCCCAGGGCTGTAGTAGAAGGTATTTACCAAGATGAAACAGTGGGACCAAACCTGAAACTATATGGTTAGGAAGTCAAGTTGATAGACATATTTTCATACCAAATCTACTTCCAAGAGTCTTCTATAGTAGAAGACACCTTCTCAAGGTGTCATCCTGTGGGACTGAACCCATAATCACATGGTTCTCTCTCTCTTTCAAATGAATATCATCATTACTATTGATTTGCTCAACCCAAATTACAGTCACTTGTTTAATTAACTTCAAAAGTCAAAGGGTAACAAAGTCCATATTATTTTACTATTATACTTTTGGCAATATTGTATAACTCTGGTTGTCATGAAAGACTGCTAGATATTATAAGCATTAATTGTGATTAAGAGGGTTTTGATTGTAGTTCATGCTTAGAGAGTATATTACTTCCTTGGTATATATATATATAGTTATATAGTAGCTATGAATGACACATGTATATAAAAGATAAAGTGGAAAATTACAGTGTCTGTGTAGGAGTGTGTGTACCAAGAAGTAATACCAAGTAAGTCATTAATGTACAAAAAAAAAAGAGTGTGGGAGACTTAATCAAAAATGTTGAAGTAAGTCAGAGTTGATAGAAATATTATTGAAAGTCCTTTGTTACACATGCTGTGTTGGAGTGTTCTGTTTGGCAGAAAACAGAAATAAAACAGAAAAAAAACGAGGAATATTTAACACATAGGCAGAGATGTACTCAAACCACAGTTGATTACTAATGACAAGGGGAACAACAACATAAGACAAGTCTGACGATGATGAAGGAGAGGATTGTTAACAGCTGTTTCCATTATGACTGAGATGCTGGAAGTATGGACAATAGATTGGCAAATGGCAGTCAGAAATGTCATCCTTCTTCATTAAAGATACACTGTCACATCTTTTGATATATTGAGATAGATTCCCATATTGAGAAATGGCTAGTTTTAGAGCTTGCTGTTTGATGTTAATAGAAGCAACACCATCCAGACTATTTGGTTTGTTAGAGTGGAATGTTTCACATTGGTGATTTTATGCATGTACAGGTGAGACAGATGGAGTGAAAAAAGAAATTGAGAGGAATTTTGTTGTGTGTAGTTAGTGTAGAATTGGAAACAAAATGGACAGCAAATGTGATAGTTTAATCTATAGAAATATTACTTACAGAGAAGATTGAAAGTAGAAGGACTGTGTAAAGTTAGGAGAGATGTTCTAAAATATGAACATGACAACTTCACATACCACCTGATGCAAACTTGATAAGTCAAAATTAACAACTACAGCATGTTCAAATGACGCATTATTCTTTTATTTTTTTACTTCTTTCAGTCATTTGACTGCGACCATGCCTAAGCACTACCTTAAAGAGTTTTAGTCAAGCAAATCAACACCAGGTCTTAGTTTGCTGAACTGTGAAATTACAGGGACATAAACACACCAACACCTGTTGTCAAGGGTGATGGGTGAAACAAACACAGGTACAAAGACACACACACATAGATTTATATTAGGCTGTCAAGAAAGTTCTTGCGGAATTTTTAATTTTGGTTTTAAATGATATATTTTCAAATTAATTTGACTTTATATATCATTTTAAAGCCTGTTTTAATTGTGTTACTCTTTTCCTTTTTGAATAATTAGGCCATTTTTTCTGGAACGTTGAATACAACATGGACAAAAAGCAAATTCGCACAATGTTCTTATTCCTGTTCAAGCTAGGCCAAAAAGCTGCTGAAACAGCTTACAATATCAATGATGCATTTGGCCCAAGAACCACTAATGAACGTACAGCACAATGGTGATTCAAGAAATTTTGTAGTGGTGACGAGAATCTTGAAGATGATAAGCATAGTGGTCAGCCATCAGATGTTGACAACAATCAACTAAGAGCCTTAGTCGAAGCCAATCCACACACAACTGTTCGAGAGCTTGCTTCTGAATTAGACGTAACATATATGACAATTTCCAACCACTTGAAAGAGATTGGGAAGACAAAAATATTTGAGAAATGGGTGCCGCACGAATTGAACGACAACCAAAAAAAAAACACTGTTTAGAAGTGTCGTCTTCCCTTCTTTTACGCAACAAGAATGACCCATTTCTCAACCGGATTGTGATTTGCAATGAAAAGTGGATTCTTTACGACAACCGGTGATGCTCAGTTCAGTGGTTGGAC
>NC_068981.1:105949291-105954225 GCF_001194135.2 Octopus bimaculoides
CCGCAGAGAAGTACTGTCAGCAAATGGATGAAATGCATAAGAAACTCCAACAACAACAACCAGCATTGGTCAATAGAAAAGAACCAATTCTTCTCCACAACACTCGGCCGCATGTCGCACAACTGACCCTGCAGAAGTTGAACAAATTGGGCTACGAAACTCTGCCTCATCTGCCATACTTACCAGACCTCTTGCCTACCGACTACCACTTTTTCAAGCATCTCGACAACTTCCTGCATGAGAAATGCTTCAAAAATCAAGACAATACCAAACACGCCTTTAACGATTTCCTCGCCACCAGATTTTTATGCTACTGGCATAAATAAACTTGTTCAGCGTTGGCAAAAGTGTGTTGATTCTGATGGTGTTTATTTCAATTAATAAAGTTTTGTATGAGCCAAGATATGTGCATCTGAATTTAAAGGTTAAAAACTGCAAGAACTTTCTTGACAACCTAATACACACACACACACACATATATACAAGGTCCGTAAGATATTTGAGGACAGAGTTATGTTTATAAAAAAACAGATATATAATAACAGATAATAACTTTATTTACCAAAAAATGCTGAGGATAAAAATAAACCTTCTTTTCTATAATCTTTTACAGTAAAGCTACCTTCAGCTTCAACAACTGCTTCTATATGAGCTCTAAATCATCTACAAGCTCGAATCAAGTGGTCCTGGTTCATTTTGGACATTACTCTGACTATGGCAGCTTTCAAAGAATCTTTGGTATTATGGGCGAGTTCATTGACCACTTTCTCAACAATGCTCCACATGTAATAATCCAATGGATTGAGATCTGGGGAATTAGAAGGCCAAATGTTAGGGGTTATGTGATCATGAAAATTTTCAGCCATCCATTCTTGTGTTACTAGAGCTATGTGTGATTGTGTAGAGGCTTACTGAAACACATATGGTCTTCCATTGCATACACTGTCAATTATTTCCAGGACCTCAATGTAGATGGCAGAGTTAATTCTAAGGCCTTGTGGAAAGAAGTAAGGAGGCATCACATGTCCTTCATTGCTGACAACCCCTAAAACCATGACAGTTTCAGGAAATTTTGTATGCATAACACTTGGAACTTGAGAAGGGTCTGCACATAACCATCTGTCATTTCTTCTGTTAATTTTTTCATCTTGGTGAAAGTTTTTCTTGTTTGAGAAAAACTAAATCAAATCTTCGTCTTCTAGATCTGATGTAGTGATTTTCTATGCTTTTTCTGACAAATTGACCTTGCCTCATCATATAAGATTTATATCTGATGTCTTCATGGACAACGTTTCTAACTGTTCCTTCTGACACATGGAGATCTTTTGCAATTGACGTCATGGACTTTCTGGGATTGTACTCAATGGTCTGTTGAACTTACTGGATAAATTCAGGTGTTCTGATGATTTCACAGCATTTAGAATGCTTTTTATGCTTCGATACTCGTGATACGTTTCCATCTTCAATCTCTAGCTCCTTACAAACTTTGCAGGTGAAAGATCTGGCAACTTTTAAAAATCGAGATAATTTCTAAATCGCTATGATCTGCCTTTACAACCACAATAACAGCATGCTTCTTCATTTCTTGAGTAAACTGAGGGTCTGCCATTATCATTTTCTGATGCAAAGATTATACAGAGTTAGCAAAAAAATGCAGCAATGACCCCAAAAAAGGCATGTCCTTAAATACCTTATCCAACCTGTATATACATATATATGATGAGCTTCTTTCAGTTACCACCTACCAAATCCACTCACAGGGCTTTACTTAGCCTGAGGCTATAGTAGAAGACACTTGCCTAAGGTGCCACACAGTGGGACTGAACCCAGAACCATGTGGTAGAGAAGCAAGCTTCTTACTACACAGCCATGCCTGTACCTATTGCTTTATATAAAAAAAAAAAAAAGACAGGATGGTCAAGGCCGAAATACTTTTGTTTATTGATCTACTTGATCAGGGCTGATTTGGAGCTAATTTGATGATTCTGTATAAAAAAAAAAAGAAACAAACATATAAAAAAATACAAACTTTAGGTTGTTCAAAAAAAAAAAAAAATTCCCTATATTGAATTTAAAGGCAATCAGTAGAAAGGGTATAAACACAATGTGAAATGTATTTCTTACACTTTACCACTTGTCTAATGTTTTCACTTTATGTTCAAATTTGTTTTTCCTATTTACACTAAGACAAAAAGAAAACAAAAACATTCATTCTTTCAATAGTGAGGCACAGCAATAGGAAGACAAAACATCCTGGTTTATTGGTTATTGACACATGAACAGTTCAGTCATTTAAAGAAAATGAATTTAATCCCAGGTTATCAAATGTATCTTCTGTGAAATGCAAATAAAGCAGAAAATATGAAGGATAAATAAAACAAAACAAAAAACATAGATCAGATCAGTTAAGCTAAGTACTCTAAATATATGACAACACTTCTAAATAAATGAAATCAGAATTGTTGAAAAATATGAAATTTCAATTTATCTTTCTAAAACAGAAATTGCTGTTTTCCTTTTAAAACATGTATAAGCAGCAACAAAATCAAAGTGTCAGATCTTACAATATTTCTACTTCTCTCACTAAGGACTTCCATCTTAAGGAAGTACCTATCATATGTGTGCAAGTATGAAGATCATTAAGTATAAATCTAATACTGGTATGCAAATCTGGGTGCTTGTATGCCCACATGGCAAGTATATGAACATGTTTTTTTGTGTAAGCATGAGTATATGTGAGCTTATAAATATAACTAAAGAAAAAATAAAATATAAAATACAAAAAGTTAATTAGCAAACTCTGTTTGGGAATATTGTCAATGTAAAAGATTTAAAATGTCCAGAGACAAAAGGATATTAGAGATGAAGCTATTTGTCCTAAAGTGGACAGTTTTTATTTATTCCTATAATCAACAATGACAATGCTTTTAGAAATACAAAACCTAATTGTATTTGAAGTATAAAAACAGACACAGTCTTTCATATTAATTTTCCATCTTAGGAAGATTACTAAACACCAAAAATAGACATAATATCATTAGTATTGAAAACTGCATGACTATCTAGCCACTTACATATATTTAATAAATTACAGACAAAATAAATGCTTTGTTATGTATGTATTTTTTTCAGGATGCAATTCAGCTCAATATACAGCCATAGCATTTTACATTTTATTGTTATTTTGTATTGATTTAAGAAAACTCAAGTTGTACCATTTACAATTTCAAGCACATATTTAAGTGCTCAATCTGCTGAAAATGTGAATTTAGCTTTTGTTTAGTATAGCTCTTTCCTTTTGCTGTGAAGAAATTAAATATTACATACATGACTTCTAGTTTCCACACTTTTCTTGTTCCAGATATGGTTCCTTTCCTTAGTGTCAAAACCTTCAAATTAAATTCACTTATCATCCCTGTTATGTACAAACCTTGTTGTGTAATCCAAAGTCAGGGGATCTATAACAACATTTTCTTTTCAAGTAGTGATTATATTATTATGTCAAATGTATCCTTCTTTTGTCAAGTCAAGTGATTTGATGCAGATTTGAATATTTCCAGCAGGTCAGCAACTACACAGAGGCTCCTTTGCTGGAGCATGCTAACCTGCTTCTGAAGTTGATGGTGCTTAAATCAGTCCTTCTCTTCACTCTTAGTATAATCTTAGTATAAACCCCCACAACTTCATACTTCTACTATAACCCTTTGTTACTTTCATAACTGGGTTCATCAGTTTAGTGCTTCCATAGTTACTTGGTCTATATATGTGCTTAGATTCCAATGAGTTTCACTCGATTTTCATTATTTCAGGGATTGATAAAACAAAGTACCAGCCAGTTTGATGGATGAATACAATTGTTAGATTATAGGATATGCCGTGTACTTTTCTCTCGCTAACACTAAAGATCTCAGATCATTGGTGTTAGCCTTAATCTGTTGCCCAGTTTAATACAATCACCTGGACCTTGGAGACATATGTAGCTTTACAGATATAGCTTTATATGTACTTCTAATTCTCAAAAAGATTATATATATATAGATATAGATAGACAGAGAGGGAGAGAGAGATAGAGAGGCATACATGCTTATATATATATATATATATATATATATATATATATATATATACATACACACACACACACACAGAGGGTATGATGGATAAATTGTCGCCATTTTATACTTTTAAATTCACGCATGCACTTTGTTTCTTTTGAATTTTGTCGACTAAACAGTATAGTTGGGTCAGGTGGGCACCACCCATGAGAAAAACAGCACCATGACACAATTCATTTACCAGAAATTTGGAAACAACATGCTTGGTATTTGTGCTGGAAGTGATAAAAATCACACTGAGAATGATAAAAATCAAACATCCAGTCAACATCATGATGTTATGCTGCCATTCATCTTCCCACACGGCCTTAGACCCAACATGGGGGCCTACATAAACTGCCTGGAGGATGTATTGCTGACCTGGATCAAGAGGGTGGCTGCTGAAAGATCCTATCTGGCAACAGGACTCTGCACCATTCCACACAAGCAGGAGAACCCAGTCATGGCTGTCAGACAATTTCTGCGACTACATCACCCCTAACATCTTGCCACCCATAACCCCAGACTGCAACCCCATTGATTATTATGTGTGGGACGCAGTTGAGTGAGAGGCCAACAAAACTCCTTTTGAAGGCAACAATTATGACAGTACTCACCAACTTAAAAAAGGAGACTGTCCAGAAGAGTTGCAGGTGATTCCAAAGTTGTCTGGAAGCCATGGTCGAAGCCAATGTTAATTTTATTGAATAAATTTACTCTTTGGTATTTGAAGATATTTTTATGTAATTTTGGTAAACATATCTGTTAAAATGAGATGTCAGTATTATTTTTAATTTTGCCTAATTTAGACGACAGTTTATTCACTGCACCCTGTATGTA
>NC_068981.1:105954433-105970553 GCF_001194135.2 Octopus bimaculoides
ATATATATATATTTTTATATATTATATATATCTTTTATATATATATTTTTATCGGATGAATTTGAGTTCGGCCTTTAATTGGAATAATTTCCAAAGCTTTCTAATGTCTTTTCTTCATACTTTACTTTAGAATTTACTTATAAAAATTCGTATAGGTATGAAAACTTGTATAGGAATAATCAGTTTATGATTTAACTTATTAAACACAGTTCAACAAATTCATTCATATTTATGTTATGGAGGAGATTATATGTTAAACTAGATTATAGCTTTTATTTTTCATGTTGCTATACAATTTGTTTCATACAAAAAGACTCAGATATTCATAATAGAAAATCGTAATAGTCATATTTGTACTCGTCGGTAGCAGGTATAAAAGCTAAAAAAGACATTAGAAGTACATATATTTTCTCTTGGTTATCATATTGGATTAATGTATTCATTCTTGCAGTCATGCCTATTTTAATCAAGACTAAAAAATATATAAGTAGGTGCTAACATACGTAATATTAAAAACTGACATTCTCTCTATGAATTCCTATATGTGTGTCTATTTAAAACTCCTTAAAAGAATTATATTACTGAACAGGCTGTATTTGTATGTATGATGAGGAATCCAAAAAAGGATGTGAATGAATTTTCAAATACAAATTTAGTGCTTACTTAACCATCAATTATCCTTTCAACTTAAGAAATATTTAGAAAAATGATGCTTAATAGTATTCAATAATAATTTCAGGTTTATAAGATATATAATTTAAATATTTATTGTAAATAATAGGTCGAATATTCATAGACAAAAATAAGTGTTATATGTTGTAATTAATTATCTTGTCACAGTATTGTTATGTGTTTAAGAAAAATTAGAAATAGATCCTATATGAGTAATAAGGTTTAAATAAAGTGGAAATGAAGTGGATTACTTACGTTATAAACTTATATAATCTGATATAGAGCCAATTACTATATAAGAAAGGTTTCTTTTTTTTGATAGTGTATATAAAAAAAAATTGTTTATATTATTGTTGAGCAAATTTTCATAGAAAGGAAAAGAAAAAGAACTAAAAAAGAGAGCTGTGGAAGTTTGTTGTAGTGTGGGGGAGACAATATTAAATATACTAGGATATTTACGGAAAAATAGGTATACAGAGATTTACATATACGAAAGTAAATAGACTAACACATAAAAATATGTACACTCAAATTCATTTGCATCTACATACAAACACGCATACACTTATGCGCATACGTACCCATACAGCCATATATACATAAACACGCATTTATACATACAGACACACACACACATATATACATACACATACTCACACACACATATATAAATATATAATCCAAGAGAGTTATCTAGGTGACCAAGTCAGTAGATGCTTCAAGAACGTAGTTGTGAGAATAAGAATAGGCTGGGCAAAGTTCAGAGAACTCCTACCACTTTTGGTAACAAAAGGCCTCCCCCTCAGAGTGAAAGGCAGATTGTATAATGCCTGTGTGCAAACAGCCATGCTACAAAGCAGTAAAACATGGGCTGTGACTGCCAAGGACATGCACATGCTTGAAAGAAATGAAGCGAGCATAATTCACTGGATGTACAATGTTAGTGTGCATGCACAATAGAGTGTAACCATCCTGAGAGAAATGTTGGGCATAAGAGGCATCAAATGTAGTGTTCAAGAGAGACTACTGTGCTGGTATGGTCATGTGAGGCATATGGATGTGGACAGTTGTGTGAAGAAGTGCCATATCTCTAACAGTGGAAGAAACCTGAAGAAAACCCAGGAAGACATGGGACACAGTGGTGAAGCATGATCTTCAAATGTCAGGCCTCGCAGACACAATGGCAAATGACCGAAACATTTTGCAATATGCCATGCATGAGATGACCCATCAAGCCAACTAGTTGTGGCTGATGCCCGTGTTGCATAACTGGCACCTGTGCCAGTGACATATAAAAAGCACCCACTACTCTCTCGAAGTGGTTGGCATTAGGAAGGGCATCTAGTCATACAAACCATACCAAATCAGACTTGAGTCTGGTGCAGCTCACCAGCTTGCCAGTTTTTATTTAAACTGTCCAGTCCATGCCAGCATAGAAAACGGACTTAAATGATGATGTTGTTAACTAGTATTGTGAGTATTTTTTCCATACACAAGGATGGATGGAGCCAGTCCCAGTGTTTTGCATCTGAAAGGAAGAGATTAAGAGAATTGGTGCAGTCATTTCAGAGGTTTCCACCTGCTTACCTTCTCTACAGCTTTGTGTTCACAATTCCTTGCAGAATTTTAATCAGTCATTCATCCCCTGCAAAATTTCACTTAAAAACCACCCTGTCCACAATGTAAAGTGGTTGGCATTTGGAGGGGCATCCAGCTGTAAAAACTACACCAAAACTGACTTCACCTGAGTGCTATGTAAAAAGCACTTAGCCCACTCTACAAAATGGTTGGTGTTAGGAAGGGCATCCAGCTGTAAAAACCATGCCAAAACAGACTCAGAAGCATGGTGCAGGCTCCCACCTGACCAGCTCCTGTCAAACTATCCAACCCATGCCAGCATGGAAGGAGGATGTTAAATGATGATGACGATGAACTTGGTTGGGTCGTTACTTGAACTGTTACTGTTTAGCCTGCAGTCTAGGGCAGGTGACTATAAAGTAGTTGTTTCAGAGAACTAGATAGAGGGAGTAAGGTAGTGCTGATGCTTATGGTAGTAGTGGTCACTACCAAACTGAAACAAGAGACATCATTGAGTAATGGCAAATTGTACTTGTCAAGATAGGTAATAGAAGCAGGAGCAACCATTCCTGCATTGTTTTCACATTGCTTCAACATAGAGTGCAATTTGTACTTAAGAGAAGGATCTTAATCATTTAGCGTTTAAACGGGCCATATCTGGCCCAAATATTCTACCCGTTTTATGTTCAAACTGGTCAGATCTGTCTTCTCACATGTATCATACATGTATGATACTAAAACTAAACAATTACATCATGATCTTGAAGTTACAAGATAATGCATGATTAATTCAAAACAATAGGAATAAATAAGCATTACATTTGACAGAGAAATCTGAATGTTAAAGGGTAAATAATAATAGTGTAAGAGATAATGATAATTTGCTTACCTGAAACATGGCAGTCACTTTATTGTGGCTTCCCTGAGAAAATAATGCCATGTACAGGAGTGCCATTGCTGATATTGTTAAATTAATATTTAGTTGAAATAATTGTTAGAAAGCTGAAGGTGGTTTCTTGTTGTCAAGAAAGGTGGTTCAGTAGTTTCTTGCTGAACAACCTGCACAAATGATTTGTTTGTAGTGATCAAATGTTTGTACTGTACAATTAGCTCTACTCCCTCCATTAAATTGATGTTGCCAGAACATGTGCATGGTGTACCACATGTCAGGTGTCAAAGTCATTGCAGAGCAACATGAGATGAAGTGTTTTGCTCAAGAACACGATGCATCATCCAGCCCAGAAACTGAAACCACAATCTCACCATTGTGAGTGCAACACCCTAACCACTAAGCCACACATCCTCACTAGATAGATACATATATCTTTTATTTATTTCATCTGTTAGAGTGTGACCAAGCTGGAGCACTGCTTTGCAGAATTTTTTTAGTTGAATGAATTGATTGCAGTACTAATTTTTTAAAGCCTGGTACTTATGACACACACACACACACATATATATATATATATATATATATATATATATATATATATATACACAATGGGCTTCTTTCAGTTTCCATCTACCAAATCTACTCACAAGGCTTTGGTCAGCTCGAGGCTATAGTAGAAAACACTTGTCCAAGGTACCACACAGTGAGACCGAACCTGGAACTATGTGGTTGGGAAGCAAACTTCTAAACCACACAGCCATGCCAGTGCATATATAAAGAAAGAGAGAAGGGAATAAAGAAAGGGAGGATACCATTCTAGTGATGAATTGTGTTTGCAGATTGTTCCAGAAAATCATCAGTTGTCCATGTTGGATGATTTGACCAGAGCTGGCAAGCTACACCAGACTCATCTGATTTGGCATGGTTTGTACAGCTGGATGCCCTTCCACAAACAGGCTTCTTTCAGTTTCCATCAACCATGTCCAATAAGATTTGGTTAACCCAAAGCTATAGTAAAAGACAATGGCCCAAGGTACAAGTGTGACAGTGAACCCAAAACTATGTAGTTGTGATACACACTTCTTAACCATACACTATGCCTATGTATATATACACCCCGCACACATATATATACTAGAGAGAGAGAAAGAGGTGGGGTAAAATTTATCGATATGAAGTTTGTTGTTATATGATACTGTGAATATTTTTCCATACACATGAATAGACAGAATGAAAGGCTGGTTAAACTAAGATATTTGCTACAAAAAGGTTAAAACAGTTGACTAATATTAGTTAAAAAAACTGGTGTGCAAATCAGTTGTAGCTTGGCCCCATGTCAGACCTGATTAAGCAGACCTGTGATGAAGGATACTCCAGTCATTTTCTTTTCTCAAGTATTTTTATCCAATTTGCCATTTCAATAAATAAGATTTCTTCCAAAACATTCTTATTAACATGTCAGTGAAATATAATTATTTTCTCATTTAGAATCTGCTACATACCTATAGTCATAGAGAAATTTCATATAACTGTATGAATATTCTTAAAGATTGCTGATATCTCTATGAAGTTACGAGTAGTTTTTCCCAATACTCAAGTTCCTTTCAGATGTAACAGTATATAAATAGAAATAATGAAGTAAACAGGTATCCAACATTTAGCTAACTTACTATGATTCAATTACTATTCTCGAATCATGAACTGTCAGGCATCTTCAGTATATAACAAGTTGCTCTCAAAGACAAATAATTTTCATGTTCCAGATTACCTCAGTTAACGCAAGCATTCTCAGCAAACATCAGTTCCGTGTAATATAAGATCGCAATGGTTGAGAGGTCAATGCAAGATGTATTTGGTTTCTTTTTTTAATAATATACTATTTTGCCCTGTGATGGCTTAATATTTGAAAAGTGTATAAATTTGTAAATATTCCAAAAGGACAAAGCACATCTCTGCAGCACAAGACTGTTGACTGTAAACTGACCACTAAAAAGCATCAATAGAATAACACTGGCCCCAAGATTAAACAACTCTGAAAAAGCATGTCCAATAAGTTCACCATCAATTCACTGTTTTTTTTTTCTTCTTCAATAAAATAGTTTTCAACTATTAATGGCGAGTTACTGTGGACATATTTTAACGGTGAACTTTCTTTATAGTGAATTGATGGCAGTGAACTTACCTGTAATCCATAAAAAAGTAGGTGACAGTAATCAACCAAATGTCTATTGAACTATTCAAAGTGTAATGCACTACATACAAGCTATTCCTACTGTAGGATCTTACATATGTGACATATGTTTGAAAAACTTCAATCAAATGAGATATGCAATTAGCAGGCAAAAATCTCTCAAAAGATACTTAAGAATTGAAACAAGGTATTAACTACGATAGCATGAGTTGATTGAAACTTTTGAATATAGACAAAGGTTGGAGTGAATTTGGTTTTTTAAAGTCAACTAATGAAAGCCCCAGATATGTTCTTTAGTATTGTTTTACAGGTTATTGGAACAATGCATCATATATATTTGTTGACATGTTTACACAAATTGTTAGTTTTTCTATTGCTGTTGTTGGGATATATTTAGAGAAAAGAAAAGGTGATGTACTGAATGGCATATGCAAAACATTGTTAACTGAATTTTTTAAGACGACAAGAATCTAGCAACTGTTTACTCTCAAAGTTAATTTACATGCTTTGGATAAGTTCCCATCTTTTTGGTTTCACACAAGGAAGAGATTTCAGCCTATTAGACCATGTCAGCATGGTAAAGCTTTTTCCCTTTTATTTTCTTTGTTTTGTTAGAGTGAGTTGAACATGCATGAGACATCAAATAACAATTTGATAAATGTATTCATTGTTAATTTTTTTTATTGTACATACAAATTGTGGACTGGAAAAAAAAAATTGTCCAAGTAAATTCCTTAAAAGTATTTAGTTTGGTCCTATTGCATTTTGAGTTCAATTCCTGCCAAAATTGCTTTCATCCTTCCAGTCTTGTTAAGAACTACTACACTGATGTGGACTTGAATAAGGGAACTAATATTTTTTTCCATCATGGGACAGATTAAGTGGTAATTGGTCTCCTTAGTGTTTATAAAATACCTGACAGTTACTGGGATCAATTCAATCTCCTATAAATCTGTATATCTCTATCAGAATAAGAAAGTATTACTGCAAATAAATTTATAAACAATAGCTAGTGAACCTTGGTTTTTGTTTGCTCATAACTAGGAATGAGTTCAAACATCACTGCTTGCTACATATTGCAATATGAAGAGAAAGAAGGTAATAAGAAAACAGATGATAGTTACTAAAGCCAAGTGATTCGGCAACAGTAGCCAGCACAGCAAAAGTGTTGCTCAGACTCGCTCTGGATTTTAAAAAGTATGTTTTTCACTACTTAAAGAAAGTTCACTGATATTATATTTAATCTAATTTTCCCCCTTTATACATTTGCTGAGAGTGTACAAGATCAAGCCAACCAAAATAAACAGCTGAGAGGTTGACAGTTCACATCCTGTTTGTGGCCTAAGAATAAAAACACTAACACTCAATGGTCTGCTGTACTTAAAGATCACAGGAAGAGAACAATATGTTGTTTGCAGACTATACTATCAAACTGACAAATGGTTCAATGGCTTGCAATGCAGACTTCACAAACATTTATTACACACAAACACACACTTATATTAAAAATTCTAATCCCATGACAAAATTTCTGTATTTTCCTCCATGAGTGCCAGTTAAAGGTTTATTCTGCCAAAATTTGTCTCAGCCAGTGGTTCTCAACCATGTTTTTTACCTATGGACCCCTTTGATTATTATTTTACCCTTGTAGCTATTTGATGTGCAAAAACTAGTTTTATAGATACTTCTTTCAAAATTCCAATTTTGTTTTTCATACATTAGGTTGAACTAGGCAAAATATTAGAGAAAGAAATCCACTTATTGCAATAAATACATCTAAAGCAAAATATTTTAATGATCCTTTAAAATACTATAGTGGTTCCCCAATTTGCTATTTTGCTTGTGGACCCCCAGGGGTCATATAGACCACTGTTGAGAATCACTGGTCTAAGCCTGGCTAGTTTCTATTGCAAAAATAGAGTTTTTTTCATAAGTGAGAAATCAAAACAAAAACATACATTAAGTTTAATGAATGCTATCTGTTAACTACATGAACTCGAATATCATGCATATATCTACCCGTTTTAACCTATACTAGATGCTAAGCCACGTCTTACAATATTCTTGTTTAAATATATTGAATAGCAACTCCTTTCACAGTTAATTAGTTTCCAAGATTTTAAAGATGTATAATATTCAGGTTTCTGTTAAAAATATATGCATCAATAGAAATATTTTGCTTCTATTTACTGTTGTCCAATTTAAGATTTAGATCAAAGAGTGTTCCTGTCAGGGCATGTCTTTTTATCCCATTTATTTTTCCTACCATAACGAAAAGATGTATTTAGGGGATTATGGCTACCACTTCCAGCAGGTTAAGCAATCACAGAGCTTCCTTTTAGCATTGAGTGAAATGACAGAAGCAATAAGTTTTGTGGTCTGATATTTAGTTTTACTGAAGACAGCAAGTCATACTTGCTACTGTTAAACATGACTATTCCATCCTTCAAAGAGTATGCAGAGCTACATAAACCAAAGTATTGTGCTTTTTCTTATTTAAGACAGTAGGATATGACACTGACTGTTATTTCTAGCAGGCCAATTGTTCACAAAGAAACAAATCAGAAATTATTTTGTAATTAACATCAGCACTGATGTATTACTAAAGACAACTTTGAATTCACTTGCTTCACATTTCTAGAAAATAAATTTTCTGCAGCATGGAGGCAGGGAAAATAGTTTCTTCTGTAAAACAACTGTCTCAAACCATTAGACACGGACTGAATGAAAAGGACTTGATGCAATTTTTAATGTTTAAGAAAAAACTGCCATTTTAAAAGTTATAGCAATCAATACTGTACAATAATGAAGAGAGCAGATTCACTTAACTGGTGACAGTTTAGTTGGATTTAGGTTTAAACCATAAATTATTAGTGCAAGCTGTACTAAACTAGATATTAGTCTCTTTTTAATAGTCACGAAGCAAAAATCTTATTTTTACTAGGGTAAGTGAAAATAAGCACTATAAAAAACATGAATGTAAATTTCATCATTAAGCTAAATATTAAAGACAAAAAAATATTGAAATGAAATTCTTTTATACCGTTTACTGAGTAGAGTTAAGATTAAAATGCATTCAAATCAAACAATTCAAAGAGCCCATTCCCTAAACCTTGAAATATAATGGGAACAAACATTGCAGAGAAGGAAAACCAGAACAATGTTTCAAGTGACTTCTTGCAATTTGATGTCTCCCCAGGTTAAGTTATATCTTCAATTTTCATCTTTCCTTTGACTCAAGCTAAATGACCTAATATATGTGAGATGAGATAATCTCTGATTATAAAATTTATTACATGTTAGCACAATAAAATATTGATTTATGACAGTGATATAAGGTAGCAAGACTTACTAAAATTCTCAATTTATCTTTCCCATTTGTCAAACAACTAAGCTCAATGTATTGAAATAAATGCTGCTAGTTTCAGCTACGGGACTTGCAGGTTAAATAAAACTTAAACATTATTGAATCTAAGTAGTAATGTTAATTAAATTAAGTCAGCTATTCTGTATAACCATATATATTTTACTGCTTGCAGTTAAGAAATCAAATGTATATATTATAATGTATAAATAAATACACTGAAGATCATTTTGTGCCTAGTTTTCTCAAACAAAATATAGCTCAAATCTATCATTGACAATGTCTCTTGCTGTTGCTTCCCTGCTGCCTCACTACCACAGTCAAGTGTTCTATGATCAAATAAGTTATTTTCTTAGGCTACACTGTTCTATAAACTTTGTAGGGTCAACCACATATCATCTTTTAATGTTTGTTTTCCATGATGTCATGGGTTGGACAACCACACATTAAATACTATAAGTTCAAATGCAATAATTTAGAATTATGTATTCTTTCAAATACTTGTGTATTTATACTGGTACCACATATAAAGTAGACTGTCAATCTAATTTTGAACCATCAACAGTTAATGGAAACATAGCATGTAATGAAAATTTTAAGATTATGAACAAAACTCAGTTTTACTTTTTAAGTATAGTTTTATTTCAGACTCATAGAGTTAATATCTATCAACCAAAGTATAATTTTTTTTATTCAGATATCCAAATTAGATATTGTAAACTACAGACTGAACCAATTTTTAAACCTGAGCATGTCCTACAGCTTAAAATTTTAACAAAATACATATATTTTAAAGAATAACTTTAAAATATAAAGGTATCAAAAACACATAATATCCTGCATTAAACAAACTGCAAACACTATCAACTGAATATATAGAAATTATTTAAAAGAAAACATATTAAGTCTTCCCTATTAGATAAAATTCTTGTCAAACAGAAAATTGTATCCTTGATGAACAGGATTAGGAAAAGATACCTATTACTTTCTATTAGCACATCATTAATGTTGGAGTAAGAAATTGCAGAAAGGAACAATAAATCTGGTGCAAAAGAACAAAAATGTTAATTTGAGGAAAATAAAAAAACTTTACTTATAGTAAATTTAACTGGTTATTACATTTTTTATCCACAGGAATTAAAGTTTCATGTCTACAATGTATACCTACGTTTTTGCTTCTCAAACATGCACTTTTTATCACGTCATTAATTCTATCCTACTTAATTCTTTATGAAAAATGCTCATAAAATTTTCATTAGCTTACAATTTTTATTAATCCTATTACATGAAGGAATAAGTACAGCACATTTCATATTTTTACAGTCCTAAGTCATAGCAATTATATTTTGCTTTGAGAAACTAAGAAAAGTGAATAAGAAAGATTATAGCAAGAGATAAAACATTTTGAAATAAAGATTTGTACCAAAAATATTAAACATTTTGAAAGCAATTCTTTCTATTTTCCCTGTTTCAAACTTTCATAATAAATTTAGATATGCACAATTGTAATATACATTTTTTTTTTAAATAAAATATTTTTTATAAATGATAAGTAACTTTAGAATATACTTCATATGCTTTACTTTTAGAAAAAGGTGTCAAACCATTACAGGTAACATACCTATATGGTACATCTAACAGATAAGTGAAATAAAGCAATGTAGAGAAATAAAGTGTTCCTCCAGAAACTAAAAAGAACACTTGCAGTGGATTTGAATTCTTGATCTATGGTGAGGATTCAAAATCTTACCATCTTGACCATTTTGATTCAATAAGATGCATTTTATAGCAAAATAAGTGGTATAGCTCAATTAAAATAAAGTCAACTAAACACCAACTATTTAGTTCAATTTCATTTAAGTAAATTGACCATAAAACTAGAATTTTATTTATAATCAATCATCTTTTCATTTTGATGATTATGAAAGGAATTTTAGTTTTTCATAGGTTAAAATGAAAGTAAAAACTGAATAGAAGAAATATGCAAAGCTAATCCAACAACAAAATGAAATCGGTGATATTTTGAAAAATTAACCGAAAATAATTTAAATTTATTTATTTTCATTCAGAGAAAAAAAAAAGACAACTAATAAAAAGTCAAATGGGCTTCATTTCTGCAAAATATTACAACCACACCACAATATTTTCACAGTTCTGTATATCTTGATTATATTAAAATATACATTAGAACTTAAAATATGAAGTTTCAAAATAAGCTTAATTACCAAATCAAACAATTTCAATATTGCATCCTGTTCAATTTCAACAAAATGCTTGTACAACCTGCATTAAGCTATTCTCAGAATTGACTTTCCTTTTCCTATTACTGACATAGATATTAAGAAACAAAACATAGGGTCTGCATAGTTTTGAGTAGAACAAAGTTAGTTGTAAGGATTTATTACAAAACTCTTATCAAGTTATCGGCTATTTTCTGAAAATCCACTTGAAACTGCTTTAGTATCTTTAATATAGTAAAAGAATTAATATATAGTGCAAAAAAGAAAAAAAATGGTGGCTGTTAGCTGAACAGATAGAAGATTGTATACATTGTTAGTTTGAATGAGAGAATCTCTGAAAATAACAAGTAGAAAGTGTAGTAGTAATAGGAAATAAACTCATCAACAGGTTCAACTACGAATTCTTCATAATATGAGCAGTTGATGAAAGTGGAAGAAAGGATACATTTTCTGTTACATGGAAAATGTTTTATAACAATAGAACATAAGCAAGTGAAGCAAATTCTAAACATTTGATAAGACTTTCAAAAGATGGCTTAACAAAATTATAAACTACTTCAATACAACATTACCTAGATTTCAACATAAAAGTCATCCATTTGTGACTTTTTGTATTTACAATTAACATAGAACTCTTAAAGTACTTAATTTTTCATCTACTTTTTTTTTTTTACATAAATACTCTAAATTTCATAAACTGCATACAGTTTGTAGCTGTATGTAGAAACGAAAAATAAAAACTAATCGTCCTGCTTCATATAAATACTTTCATTCAGACTTACAACATAAAAATTTGCAAACAAAAAGCCAGTGATGTTGTAGCTAACACCACACTCAGTTTGCACATACAAAAATTGTTCAGTTATCATGAGGTCTATCACATTTGATAAAAAAAAAAAAGTTTAAAAGCAGTGAATATTTTGCAAATACCTTTAATGGATATTCTTTATAGAAATTTTCAATTTCTTTTCACTTTGGTTATTTTTAATGATTAAAAATTTATTTTCTTTCAATAAGACCAGCTTTTTAATCTACTTCCATTTTCTCATCTGTTTTCTGAGTTTGTTCTGTCTTTTCTGGCTTTGTTTCCATGCCCTCAGTAACTGATTCTTCTGAAGTAGTGGTCTCTTCTTTAGGTGGAGGGGGTGCTGCTTCCACTTTGGGCTTTGGTTTATTCAGGATAGGATAACATGCAGACTCTAATGATCGCTTCTGAACAATAATTTGCGATACAGTAACAATAGGATCTTCATAAAGTTGAAGTTGGTTTTGCAAATTTTGATGGTGATCAAACCAGCTACGTTTTTCTTTCACTTCCTTCACAATAATTTCTATTTCTGACTCTTCTAGATGGTTATACTTTTCATCTTTTTGTTGATATAAATCTACAGCTTTATCCAAACTTTGCAGTAAGCTTCCTAACTCATTAAATGCTAATGGTCGCTCTTGACTTTCATGATAGCGATTAAGAATAGGCTGTCCAAATTCTTTCAATTTAGCTAATTTATCAATATATACTTGTTTTTTCTGATCTTCTCCCTCTTCATAAAGCCAATTCTCAGTTGCATCTAGCATTTCACTTAACTGACTACGTTGCTCTTCTTTAATAAACTTCTCTAAGGGACCATAGATTTTATCTCTGATTTCATACACATACTCCTCCACAGCATTTTTTGCATCAGCTCTCTCATTTTCTAGTTTGTCTTGTGCTTTCATCTGGTTTTCTTTCTCAATGTAAGCATTTAATTCCTCTTTTGATAATTGAGGTACATTTGCTTCTATAGGTAAGTCTATCAGTTTCACTTTTTTGGACTTTTTATTTGCTTGTTCTTTAATTTCTTCATTAGCCGAATCAGATTTTAAATTGCCATTTTCAATTGGTACATCTTTATTATTATTATCAGTGTTCATTTCTTCTTCTTGATCCATTTTTGATGACTGCTCTGTCTCTGCTTCATTTTTGTTATTAGAGTTGGACATTTCTTCATTTGACTCTTCATTTTTTTTACCTTTCTTATCAACTTCCATCTCTATAGTTTCATCAGCAGTAATTTTCTCAACTAAAGAAGCCGAAGCAACAGTGAATATACCATGGATATTAACTCTTAATTTGATTTTCAATTTAGATTTCTCACCATTAGCCTGTGGGACAACATCTTTAATTTTAAATGAGCCTATGAATTTGTGGGAATCAGAGACTTGGTCTGTTGGTGAATAATAGCTATTTATTTGGAATGGTTCCTTGCGGTAGAAACTCAGCATCTTTGAAAATGGTATGGGATGAAACTTTGGAAAAATTTCATGCTTTGATTCATCATCTTTAGTGTCACATGATACTGTGATACCATAGGGTTGGCAATCTAAAATAGTAAAATCTCTAACAAGGAATGTAGGTGACAAAATGGCACATTGTAATGCACATCCTCTTGCTACAACTTCATCAGCATTCATAGTCGTGCTCGGTTCAATGCCAAATACTGATTTCACCAACTTTTTTATGGAATGAATACGTGATGCACCACCAACAATTTCAACAGAGTGCAAATCTGATGGTTTGAGATCACAATTAGTCAGCAGTGCCTTAAAGGTGTTTTCTACCACATGTAAAAGCGGGCCACACATCTCTTCAAAAGTTGGACGATCAAGTTTACCAGAAACATCTTTATCATCCATAAAACATTCAAGATTGAATGGTGATGGTTTGATGTTTACACTCAATTGCTTTTTTAACTTCTCACATTCATGTGTTAGGCGAATCAGAGCTTTTTTGTTTGTACTGGCATCAACTTTGTACTGTTTTTTAAATTCTGAAACAAAATGATCCACAATTATACCGTCAAAATCACGGCCTCCAACATCTCCTTTTGAAATGCCTAACATTTTAAGTTTTCCCTTATTAAAAGCACAAGCTGAAACTTGTAAATGTGCATAGCCCATATCCACAAAAACTACAACACGCCTACTTTCAGTTTCTTCAGGTAGATCTTGCTTATAGATTCCATATGCTAAAGCTGTGGCAGTTGTATCATTCATAATACGTAGACAATTCAAGTTAACTGTCTGACATGCATCTAACATGGCTCTTCTTTGCATATCCGTATATGTTGCTGGAACAGATACAACACAATCAACAACTTTGGCTTTCAAGGCTACTTCTGCAGTTTCTTTTAGTTTCATCAACATCATAGCTGTGATTTGCAAAGGAGTATATTGGTTAGTTTCTCGTCTGTACTGAACTTCTATAAGTGCCTGACCTTTATTTTCAATGATCTTATAGGGAACTCTTTCTTGTACTACTTTCACTTGTTCATCAGAAAAAGGTCTTCCAAGTAATTCCTTGTAAGAATAGATTGTATTCCTAAAATTTGTGATACACTGATTCTTAGCAGAATTCCCCATTGCTCGAACATTTTCTCCAAAGGACACATAATTTGGTGTACACCGATCACTGTAATCATTGTCTATAGTCTCAATGCCCCCAGTCCTGGCTACAGCAATGTAGCAGGATTGAGTTCCAAAATCAATTCCCACAACAGACATAACTGAAAGAAAAAATAAATACACAATATTATGTTATGCAATTATATATTTTAAAATGCCTATTCTTTTTTAAAAACTTAAATTTTAAAGTAGATTATTTTGATAAAACTGTAATTTCAAGTTAGTATACTTTCATGATTTTGCATTAATTTAGAAATGCTGAAATTTAACTCAGGAACAAATTAAACACAATGAAGAAATTTGGGCATTAAAATTGCTCGTTCACAGACTATTTGAAACTATGAAAATCAATAGAAAGTGAATATTTCGGTATTCGATGGGAAGTAAATATTAACCCCATGATACAAGTACGTAGTAGTGCAACAAATTTTACAAACCTCTAAAATCTTATAATAAAACAGAGAATTGTAATAGAATGACAAGTAAATAAAGTATACAGTAATCTTACACTACATTTCAAATCTAAAACCACCAAACGTGTCGCATAATCGACTTTTAACACCTACTCTTCTTACCCTTCAGAAATAATGCTTAAAAGATACAGTAAAATAGAAAGCATATGTGACATGTGCAGCCATCACCTTCTTGTAATAAGTGACAAATATTAACAGATCGCTGCACTGCTTCTGTCATTTGCGATCAACAGTTGACAGTCAGAATTAAAAAAATTATGAACTGTTTCTATTATAGACTAATGATTTAAAACAATGAAATATCGATGTAATTTTAATATTAAACCAGTATGCCAGAATATTCTGGAAACATCATTAGCGAAAACAAGTCATTAGAACATTCCAGAATGGCTCCAGCCCCCCCCCCCTTCCAAGGAGAAAGAGAAGAATCAAAACAATGACAGAAGATTTTCCTAATTTATCGTATTCTTTTACATGACTGACTATACTAAGAAGCGTGATTAGTTTCACTAGATTAACGATCATAAGGGTCGCAAGGTACAGATTACGTCTATTATTTTCAGATCAGGTGAATGTTTTAAGTCGAATTTATTATTATAAAAAAGGAAAAAAACGAATACTGCTAACATTATAAATACGATTAATAATTTTAGAAGGGGTTTTCCTAGTGAACATTAAAATGGACGGATGAAGATGATAGGTTAGCCATGAAGACAGCAGTTTTAGTGACAGGTTAACACTTCGTAGTTTCCAGTGTTACAAATTGTCTCCGATTACACGATTCTGAGAGACAAGCGAGATCTGACGCAAAAATAAAATGACAAGAATTCATTGACGATGTCCGAAATCTTGCTCATAAAGGTATAGACATTACGGATAAAGATAGGATAGCTTTCAACAGCCAGGTTAGGGAAGAGATTTGCCGATATCAGAGTTGGAATTTAGGAATTTCAAAAACAAATTGCGATATCAGGTGTGATTTTTGCGAAGGGGATAATAATGCCAACGGGAAAAAAAGTGAACAATGGAAACTAATAAATCTGATATATGTTTACTATAGGGATGTGTTCTTCCCGACATGCCTTTACGCTAAATGCATAAATTTTAATTATAAATTCAGAAAGACTCACGGAACCATTAGAATTCCTTAGGAGAAAAAAACATTTTTTGAGACAATCAGGAAAATGTACTCGATGCAACATGACCAGCATTATGCAAACAAAGAGCTGAAATCGAAATGAATAATTTAAATTCAACTTTAGAGTGTTT
>NC_068981.1:105970923-105980089 GCF_001194135.2 Octopus bimaculoides
TGTTCCTAATACGTCACCTGCGAATGATTTGGGAAAATATCTTATTACGTCAGGAATTTTATGCAAACGACAAAACAACAGCCTTACCTTGTCCGGAATGAGATGGAAATGTCTCGAAAAAAAAATTCTCGATTATACTTCTAAAGAGAAGGCTTTTCATTCGTCGTTACCATTTGTATCAATATGTGTCGAAAGTTTTGATTGGTCAAGAGCTATTTAATAACGACTGCTTCTTCATTATTTTCTTTCAGCCATCTCTTCCCCCTCATGTATCATTTCTGGAAGAACTGGAAAATTCGAGAATATTCGTGAATCGACGATGATTAACCAGGAAACTACTTATATTTCCAGGACATTCTCTATTTGATTACCGCTACCACAAACTTTTTTGTTTGTTTTTTTTTTTAGCTATAATTATTGTTTTAGCACTCTTATTATTTTTAACCAATTATTTCGCTTCTGTTTAATTTGTTTGTAATTTTATAAACTGATCAAATGTTTTCTTGTGCCTCGAACATTAAAATGAAAGTACGATGTTCAATCCTTAGTTTAGCCTAAGAACGATTATTACCTGAAAAATGATTTGTTTTATTATACTGATTGGAATGTGTCAACAACACGTCCAAATTGTGAAATATTTCGATAAACAGACTTAATGAAATTCATCCAAAATAAATTGAACATTTTATTCAAACAAATTTACAACATTTAATATTTTCATTTTCGTTATATCCAGCACAAATGTACCGGTAGAAATATGAAACACCAACAAATTATATCTGAAACTTATTGTATCAAATGTATCCTGTCTAGTAGTCTCTGTATTAGTCGTTCCCAACCATTTCACTACCTACGATCCCCTTTTATTTAAATGGATTTTCCCACAGACCCCAGATTTTTTAAAAGATGTCTACTTATTTTATTAATTTCAAATTTTGGCACAAAGCCAGCAATTTCGAGGAAGGGGTTAGTCGATTACATAGACCCTAGTGCCGAACTGATACTTATTTTATCGATTTCGAAAGGATGAAAGGCAAAGTCGACCTCGGCAGAGTTTGAACTCAGAGCGTAACGACAGATAAAATACCGTTAAGCATTTTGCCCAGCGCGGTAACGATTCTGCCAGCTCGCCGCTTTGCCTTATTTTATTAACTACAAAATTGTTTACTTATTTTAATCTCTCACTAGAAAATTATATGTAACAGTTATTTTATATTTTGCACTACAACCTTTTCAAATTTTGAATACGGCTTACAGATTCCTCCCTCCAGTACTACCTTTGTGTATCCTGAAGTTGCTCTACATCAGTGGCTTCTTAACCAGGGTCCATATGCCCTCTCGGGTGAGGGGAGGGGGCAACGTTAGCCAATAGTAAATTGGGATTCTACTGTAGTATTTTCGTGGTCCATGAAAAAAATTTTGTCTTTGATATATTTATTGCAAGAAACAACTGGGTTTTCTTTCTCGGACGCTTTACATTATTTAATATATTTTCGGTCATGTGGAAAACAATATAAGAATTTTGAAAGAATTGCCTATAGAACTAGTTTTTAAACATCAAATAGTTGGTGAGGGAGTGCATAGTAAAATAGTATTCAAAGGAGTGGCTCTGTGGTTAGAAGGCGCTGAAGTGGCTGTTTGGTAAAGAAACTTGCTTCCCAACTACATAGTTCCGAGTTCAGTCTCATTGCGATAGCTTCGAGTCGACCAAAGCCTTGTGAGTGGATTTGATACGACAGAAGCTGAAAGAAGCCCGTCGTATATATTCTTTTACTTGTTTCAGTCATTTGATTGCGACCATGCTGGAGCTCCAGTCGAACAAATCGATCCGTCATCATCGTTTAACGTCCGCCTTCCATGCTAGCATGGATTGGATCCCCAGGGCTTATTTTATTTTTTTAAAGCCTAGTACTTATTCCATCGGTCTCTCTTACCGAACCGCTCAGTTACGGGGACGTAAACACACCAACACCTGTTGCCAAGCGGTGATGGGGGGGGGGGGCAAACATAGACATAAAGACGCACAAATATATGTATGTGTATATATATATATATATACACATGACGGTTTTTCTTTCAGTTTCCGTCTACCAAATCTACTCTCAAGGCTTTAGTTGGCCTTAGGCTATAGTAGAAGGCACTTGCCCAAAGTACCACGCAGTGGGACTGAACCTGAAACCATGTGGTTGAGAAGCAAGCTTCTTCCCACGCAGCCAAATACATATATATATATAAATATATTTATACATATTTGTCCTCTACTACTGCTTGACAACCAGTGTTGATATGTTTACGTCTCCATAACTTCATGTTTCAACAAGAGACCAATAGAATAAGTACCAGGCTTTAAAAAAGATAAGTATTGGGATTGATTCATTCTACAAAAAATACTTCGAGGTAGTGCCCCAACATAGCCACAGACTAATGGCTGAAACAAGTAAAAGAATTTAAGATAAAAGGGATTTATAGGTAAAAAAAATGGTTGAAAACAACTGCTCTAGATGGCTCCATGAGCTGCAAAAAAAGAAAAAGAAATAGCAATTAAGTCTCTTTAAAATTGCATTTTATAGTCTTTGAAAAGATTACGTTAAATACTATGGGCCTAAGTACAGTGTCTGCAGGAAAGATGAGATGATCACAGCTAAAATGATTTTGATTCAGAATGACTTGGGAGTAAATAGCAGCAACAACTTGTGGCACAGCTAGAGTCCATGCAGCCCTTGAGTTTGCTGCTCCCTCCCCCACACACACACACCGACAGCAGACTCAAAAGTGCCATCCCCAAAAAAGCATCACAGATTAGATGCCTCCCACACCCGCTCCTCCCAGTTACACTACTGGTAACAACATAAACATTAATTCCCATAAAATGTTTAAAATATTAACTTTGAAATGACATTTTCTGGCTCATGTTCTATCCCATGTTTTCTCTTTTGTCTCTGAATATATTTTCAAGGCAGTGTCCCAGCGTGACTGCAGTCCAATGACAGAAACAAGTAAAAGATGTAACAGTATTTTGGATAGCTTCCATCGTTAATGATTCTTGTACACCAAGAAGAAATTTCTGAATTTTAGAAAGAGTAATATTGTAATTAAGATTAAGCATTATGTTCTGAGTTCAAAACCTATAAAAGAACATGTAAATACATACACATATATACATCTGACTTCAAATTCACATATATATATATATGTGTGTGTGTGTCCCCTCTTGACCCAAGGTAATGTGGTGGTGGAACAATGTGGTTGGGAGGGCTATTAGACAAAAGAAACAGGCTTGGAAGGACTGGAAGAATAGAGGTAGCCGGGAATTGTATCAGACTGCCAAAAGGGAAGCTAGGAGACAGGTTTATTTTGCCAGAGGGGAAGCAGATATGAAAAAATTTGCCAATGTTCTGTGCCATGAGGACCAAAGACTTGGAGTATTTCATGCTGCAAGACTGTGTAAGAGAGAATCGTGATGTCGTGTTGCCATTACTGCTGCTGTTGTTGTAATTGTCGTTGCAACTGTACCACGGAAGCTAATAGATCTTCCATGCTAAGAACATCCACAGTGAGCTTCGAATGTCTCATCGCTACTATTATATCCTTGCATCTAGATATAGACTACACTGTCACAGTGTTATAACACTACAAAAATTAAATCAGTAACAAACTTATATCTCTTCACAACGACTTCTATGACTGCCTTTACAAATGCAACCTGCACACACCACACTGCAGTTTTGCACTGTCAGTACACATGCGCCTTTATAAGGTTTAGGACATTTCACTTGCTATCCCACAGGCATGTCAGGGTTAGACCACAACATATGCTAATGTAAAAATTAACTTTTTAATCATCATCACTGGGTCAAACTTGTCCAAATTCTCATCACCCTGATTTTCCATCCATTTCTATTATGCATAGGATATAATAGTCAACTAATCAAAAGATATCTTTGCAGGGCAACCTATGTAATTATGCCCATTTTGAGCTGTCACTAACCTTACATTCCAGTAGTGTCCAGCAAAATGAAGTCTTCTTTCTCTAATGTTCTATGATACTTTAGAAGCTTGTTATACAATCTTTTGTTGGTAGGGTGCCTTTCCATAACAGATTCAAAATGATGTGAAGCATGCACATGTTCATGCCATACAACACAGTTTGAAACCTTCTAGTTAATGTTAAGTGAAAAAGCCATAAAGTAACACATATTCAAGAACAATTCCTTTTCAAATTCTGTAAGAACTTAGATGTCTGTATTATACAGAGACATTCAAGTGCTGCCAAAGCTTTGCTGAAGTGCAACTTAACATCTATTGGTACTATGTTCCTCTCAGGGTACTTGAAAGCATTTACTGCTTTTATTGAGTTCCAAACAATAAGTTAATGGTACCTTTTAAATTATGTTTGAATTCCATTGTTCTAATATTAGTGTAGAGACCTGCAGTGTTTTCCAAACTGAACTAACTTCAGTAATCATTATCTAATTTTAGGGCTAAGTCATCACCATAAACTGTACTGCAAAGCTGAGTATCTGAAACTTCTTGATTGAAAGTAAAGCTATGCTCCTTGTGTTAATTTACTGAAGTGCAGAAAACATAGTCAAGATAGAATATGAATAAGAATGATGGTAGGGTGTCTCCTTGTAAAACACTTCCAAGAAAGTCAGCAAGTTCTGTATCCCTGTCAGATGAATGAAACTTAGTTTGTGATTTTGTAGAGCATCATTATTGCATCTACTTCTTAACCCTGTTCCTGTTCTTTACGTCACATGACATATTTTTCTGGCATGTATGCATTTTATAAAGTATGCATACCCAATTTTATTCCAACCACCACAGTAACTTGGGCCTTATGAAAAGAAAACTCTGAATGCATGAAACAAGCAATAACCATAAATCTGTAAACAAGTATGAACATTTAGGACAAACTTATGAAAATGTTTTGGAAAAGCAAAGGGTTAAGGAATTTCATTGGCTTGAAGAATTTGTTGCAGCTTAGGTCTGAATTGAAACAAAAGCTTTTGAGAAATCAACGAATAACAAAATGACAGGAAGACACTATGATTCATGTAGCAATTGATATTTGGTCACACAAAGTATTCTTTCTGAATCCATTTTGGTTTTGATGAAGAATTTACTCAAGCACCAGCTACATCTGACTTATGCAAACATGGAAAAGTGGATGTTAAAACGATGATGATATTTGATTTTCTTTCATATATCCTTTGTGTTTGCCTTCAGACCTAAATATTGATACATAGAATATACATCTTCACATTCCAACCTGTAAAGCACCTACACATACACACACACACACATGTATAATAATTCAATTATATAAATTCGAGTTTTAGAAGATGTACTTGGATATAGCAAAAGTTACATCAGACCAAGAACCAATGTAGGTTTGGATTCTTGATCAAAGAACAGTTTAAAAGAAAAGATTACAAAAATTTCTAAGTTACTGAAATTAATATAAATTATAAAACTTCTTTTTAAGGTTTATTGTTTTAAATGAAGAAATGTGAGACAACCTGAAGGTATTATGCATTTTGTGATTGTTATTTTGGGTCTCTTCTAACTGAACAACCCAATCTGTTTCGCACACTTTCTGACAAGTTTGGATAGGAGGTAGAACACTTACTTGAGCTAAGTTGGCACTAGAATACATGTACATTTCTTTACTCAAGCTTCTTGCCTCTAAGATAAGGAGTGATGTCATCATCATCATCATCGTTTAATTTCTGCTTTTTATGCTGGCATGGGTTGGATGGTTTGACTGAGGATTGGCAAGCCAGGAGGCTGCACCAGCCTCCAATCTTATCTGGCAAGATTTCTACAGCTGGATGCCCTTCCTAATGCCAGCCACTCTGAGAGTGTAGTGGGTGCTTTTTACATGTCACCGACACGGGAGCCAGTCAGGCAGCACTGGCATCGACAATGCCCGAATGGTGCTTTTTACATACCACCAGCACAGGAGCCAGTCAGGTGGCACTGGCATCAACCATGCTCATATGGTGCCTTTGCATGTGCCACCAGCACAGAAGCCAGTCAGGGGGAACTGACATCGACCATGCTCGAATGGTGCTTTTTACGTGCCACCGGCAGTCAGGTAATACTGGTATCAGCCATGACAATGATTTCACTTGACTCAACAGGCCTTCTCAAGCACAGTATATTGCCCAATGATTGGAGGGTACTCTTAAATGGGCTGGTTATGTGACACGGGTATGATCTCAATTGGCTTGCCAGGTCTTCTCTAGCATAGCATATCTCCAAAGGTCTCAGTCGCTTGTCATTGCCCAACGTTTGAAGGTCGTGCTTCACCACCTCATCCCAGGACTTCCTGGGTCTACTTCTTCCACAGGTTCCCTCAGCTGTTAGGGTGTGACACTTTTTCACATAGCTGTCTGCATCCATATGTAACACATGATCATACTAGCGCAGTCATCTCTCTTGCACACCACATCTGATGCTTCTTATGTCCAACTAGCTTCATTTCTTGCAAGCTTACACATGTCATCAGCAGTCACAGCCCATGTTTCACTGCCATGTAATTTTGGCTGTTCACACACATGCATCATACAGTCTACCTTTCACTCTGAGTGAGAGGCCCCTTGTTGCCAACAGAGGTAGGAGCTTTCTGAACTTTGACCAGGCTATTCCTATTCTATCAGCCATGCTCTCAGAGCATCCACCTATGCTACTGACTTGATCACCTAGATAACAGAAGCTATCAACTACTTCTAGTTTTTCCCCCTGGCATGTGATGGGAGCTGTTTTCTGCATATTTTCAGTGTTTATTGCCCTTGTGCATCTGCCATACATGAAAACTCTTTCCAGTTAGCCTTCCTTTGATATTGCTGCACTTCTTATGTGTCCATTGCTTACACCGGGTATATCTTATGGAATTTCTACCGACACCTTTTCTACAGATCGAGCAGGGCCATCTAGCTGAAGGAATTTGTGATATGTCTGCCTTCCTACTTGGGCCCCTACCCAGAATTCTTCACTATACTTATTACCAACCTTCACCTTACTGATAGCATCCCTATACATGGCTTGTACAGCTCTCACTAACCACTCATCTATCCCTAGTTTCCACATTAACCACCAAATAAGGGGTTGGGGGACCCTGTCAAAGGCTTTCTCCATGTCAACGTAAGTTAAGGACACAGGTTTATCTATGGCTAGGTATTTCTCCTACAGCTGTCTTACCAAAAATATAGCATCAGTGGCACTTCTCCCTGGCACAAACCCAAACTGCATCACTTCTAAACTAACTCTCTCCCTAATTAGTTGGGCTATGACTCTCTCCATGATTTTCATCACCTGATCCAACAATTTGATACCTCTGTAATTATTCCTATCTAATGTGTCACCTTTAATTTTGTAGCAGTTGACTATGGTGCTGCTACACCAGTCATTGGGTGTAATTCCTTCATGTATCACTTGATTGACTATACGGATGACTAGACTATAGCCTGCACTGCCAGATATTTTAAGCATCTCAGCAGTGAGTCCTGATGGGCCAGGGGCTTTACCTGTCTTCATGCCCTTAATTGCTTTATCTACCAAGGTACTGTCAATTTGGAGTACTGGTCCCTCAGTTGGGTCGACATTTGGCAGACTTTCTTTCTCCCATTCATTCTCTTCATTTAGCAACCTTTCATAGTGGCATCTCCAAGTCTCTCTCTTTGCAGCCTCATTAAATGCAAGTGAGCCATCATCCATGCAGACACATTTCTCTCCTATGACATTGCAATTCTCTCTCCCACACTGTCTTGCAACATGAAACACTTCCAGCCTTTGGTCCTCATGATGCAGAACATTGGCAAATTTTTTCTTATTTGCTTCCCCTCTAGCTAAGTAAACCTGTCTCCTAGCTTCCCTTCTGGTGATCTGATACAGTTCCCTGCTACCACCACACTTCCAGTCCTTCCATGCTTGTTTCTTTTCCTTAATGGCCCTGTCAACTACATTGTTCCACCACCACATTACCTTTGCACCATCCACAGATCTGGTCAGTAGCCCTCAACAGGTTGTCCCATAGGAACCTCCAGTTGTCTTCCACATTATATCCTTCTCTATTTCATCAAAAGCTTCGAGTAATACGTCTCTAAATCTCTATCCATTCACACAATCCTTAAGCTTCCAGACCCTTCCTTTACTTACTGGTCATCTTCTGGGCATCAATTTAGCCCTGATTCTGATATAATTAAATACTAACCTATGTTATGGGGTGCTTTCTTCACCTGGGAAGGCTTTGCCATTTATAAGTAGCCATCTTTCCTGTTTCCTGGCAAGAATGTAGTCAATCTGACTAGTATGTCCACCAGACTTTTAGATGAACAGGTGAATGACATGTTTCCAGAAGTTAGTATTACAGACTATAAGATCATTTGCATCACAGAACTCCAGCAGCCTGGTTCCCTCCTCATTCCAGAATCCAAATCCATAGCCATCATGTACACCATGTATAGAATGAAATATGTAGAATTTCTCAATTAATTGATATTCCCTACCGAATTGGAGAAAGAAAATTAAAACCCAACAAGAAAAAAAAAACAGAGAGTAACAGGAAATCTGATCTTTGCTAGCAAGAAAGTGACAGCTACTGACATGTTTCAGCCTTGTGGAATTTCATTAACAAACCTGTAATCATATTTGGTAGCAGACAAAGGAGTTCTGTATTTAGAAAAAGTTTTTACAAAGATCTTTATCCAGTAAGAATTTGTATAATGAAAAAAAATCATAAAATTAACCAAGGCACTGGCATGTCTGTGAGGTAAGAAGCTTGCTTCCCAACTACATGGTTCTGGGTTCAGTCTCACCGTTTGGAACCTTGGGCAAGTGCCTTCTTTTATAGTTTTGCGTCAACCAAAGCCATGTTAGTGGATTTGGCTGATGGAAATTGAAAGAAGCCCATCTATCTGAGTATATATTTGTGTTTATAATTGTTCCCAACCACCGCTTGACAACCAGTGTTGGTATGTTTACATACCCATAACTTAGTAGTTCAGCAAAAGAGGTTAATAGAATAGGTGCCAGGCTTTAAAAAATTGTGGTGTTATGGGGTGTGATGAGCTGTGTTGTTGGTGGAGAGAGATGAAGCAAACGGAAGTGAAGACAGACCGGAAGGGCCAGACCAGAACGGCCGGTGGAAGTCGGCCACACG
>NC_068981.1:105980099-105981314 GCF_001194135.2 Octopus bimaculoides
CCAGACCAGAACGGCCGGTGGAAGTCGGCCACACGCACATGGGGTCAGTTCGAAGACAGACGGCTTACGGAGAAGACGTGTTTTGATCTGGAGCGATCGTTTACTCCGCCACGGTTGACAAGGTAAGGTCCCAGTGTTTCATTCTCCCTTTTGCTTCTTGTTGTCTTTTTCCTCCATCACACCACAAAAACAAAAGTACTGGGGTTGATTCATTTGACAAAAAATTCTACAATGCAATGCCCCAGCATGTTCCCTATCTCTTCTCTTTATCTTTTACTTGTTTCTAATGACTGAAACAAGTAAAAGATAAGGAGATAAGGGAAATAGTGCAAGTGGACCCATAACATGATTTTAGATAATTGAAGTTGGATCTATCTTCATATGCAGAGAGGCACTTTTGTCACTATTGAGCTTCATGTCATTTGTGTTAAATAGTCAATACTACACTGCTTTTGCCAGATCCATAAAGCATTGACACAAAGTGTTACTAGGGTTACTCTGGCCAGATGTTAAAATTATTAGTTAAAAATGTCTGCACTGATAAAACTGCTTATGAAACTCATGACCTTATGATCGTGAGCTGAATACCCTAACCACTCAGCCATGTGCCCTCACTTTCTGATTAAAGCAGGGAAATTTTGTGTTTTTCAAAGAACTGATTAAACTATATAATCTTTTTCAAGTTATGTTGGTTTGTGTACTGGGTAGCTACAAAGAACTTGTTCTTCTGATCCTTTAAACTGTTGAATGTCTTGCAGATAGCTAGGAAGTCTGTTATATCATCCCTTTTATATTCTCTCTTTTTTTATTCTTTTACTTGTTTCAGTCATTTGACTGTGGCCATGCTGGGGCACCACCTTTAGTCGAACGGATTAATCCCATGACTTATTCTTTGTAAGCCTAGTACTTATTCTATTGGTCTCTTTTGTTGAACCACTAAGTTACGGGGACATAAACACACCAATGTCAGTTGTCAAGTGATGGTGGTGAGACACACAAACACCGAGGGACTTAATAAGTCAAAAACTACCAAAAAATAAGCAATAGTTTTTTACTTATTTAGTCCCTCGAAGCGTGAGGCATTACTACACAGTTAATGCCCTTTATATATAATTATTTATATTTATGAAGAAATGATGAATTTTTTCATTATTTTTTCATTATGAGGTTTTTTCACGCTGACTACTTGATAAATTCTTATAAAGAATTTATCCT
>NC_068981.1:105982058-105990975 GCF_001194135.2 Octopus bimaculoides
CCTTATGTTTGAAAAAGTAAACAAGTTGAAATTAGTTGAAAGAGAACAAAAAACAGCATAACACTACAGGCTAGCAACTATGAGCAACAGTTAAGAAGTGGATCTTTATTTTATATTTCACTTTCTAACAGCTTACTACTAGTCTATATGCTAATGCGCGCGTGCATACTCGCACACACACACACACACACACACAGAAACTCTAGCTGCAACTTAACCTTTAATCAAAGAAATCTCTTGACTATTTGAGCCTGATGGCATCTGTGCTCAGCGTTGCTTTTCTGGCACTTGTGCCCGTGGCATGTGTAAGGACTTTTGAGCAAGATCGTTGCCAGTGCCTCTGGACTGGCTCTTGTGCGAGAGGCACATAAAATACAACATTTTGAGCGTGGCCGTTGTCAGTACTGCCTGACTGGCCTTCATGCCGGTGGCATGTAAAAGCATCCACTACACTCTCAGAGTGGTTGGCGTTAGGAAGGGCATCCAGCTGTAGAAACTCTGCCAAATCAGACTGGAGCCTGGTGTAGCCATCTGGTTTCACTAGTCCTTAGTCAAATTGTCCAACCCATGCTAGCAAGGAAAGCGGACGTTAAACGATGATGATGATGAAGCACAATGGCTAATGAACAGCTATGGGTGTGAGGTTAAAGTAATGGTCTCTTGACTACAGGGTTATTAATTTGAGTCTTAGTAGAGTTAGACATGTTATTTGCAAGACATAACATGTCTAACGCAAAATTATTTGTAAACAAGAATTTAAAAAAAATAAAAAGTTACTGTACTCTACAGTTTATTGTTTAAAGATAGAAAATGGCATCTACCTGTGCAAACAATTGCTTGGGGAAAAAGACAATAAATATGCAGACATAGAATAATAGATATAGATGGAGCAAGAATATTAATGGCTTCTTGAAACAAATCCAGCTGGAATGTTTTTTGTCTCAATCTCTACTTTCATTACTTGATCCATTTATACAAGGGGTGTTCATTAAAGATTTCCTCTGACCCGCTTCCTAAGGACTGGGATAAACAAAACATAAATATTAGTCCTTCTCTATGTAGCCACCACCAATAGTGACACTTCTGTCATTGCTTTATGCAGCTGTGAAGACCTCACCTGTCGAAGACAGTTGATTGCATCTGGAGCCAAGACTACCGTGGAAATAAGTTCATCATCATACGAAAAGTGCTTCCCCATTAAAAAAACTTTGTGGTTGGAAAGAGGTGGAAGTCAGATGCTGCAAGTTCAGGTGAGTAAGGAGAATGAGGATTGGATTTCATAACCGCAGGAGTGTGTTTTCATTTGATCATGTACATTGTGAACTGGGGTGTTGTCTTGGAGGAGGTGGACTCCTTTGGTTAGCATGCCACATCTCTCTGCTTTGATAGCATCCCACAATTTCTGCAGTAGAGAAGCATAATATGCCCTGTTAACTGTGGTACTCTTTGCCAGAAAATCCATCATCACTACTCCACGCTGGTCCCAAAAGACTGTAAGTATCACCTTGCCTGCTGAGGGTTGGACACTAGCCTTCTTTGGAGGTGGTGAGTTATCATGCTTTCATTGCTTCAGCTGGATTTTAGTCTCAGGATCATAGTGATGAACCCATGTTTCATACTGTGTGATAAGTCTGCCGAAAAAGTCCTCCTCCTTTTCTTGACATATTGCCAAAAGAGCCTGGCTGCAATTGACTCGTTCTTGCTTCTGAAAAAGGTGTGAGTATCCAGGGAATCCATCATGCAGACAACTTCTGCATGGGCAAATGGTTGTGAATGATTTTTTCCATGGACCCTACACTTATCTTCACTTCTTGGGCTAATTTCTGGATAGTTATACTGCGATCCTCCAAAATGGCAGCTTCCACTTTATGAATGGTGTTGTTATCAATGGCAGTATGTGGTTGTCTAGGAATAGGAGCAGTTTCTACTGATATCCAACCACATTTGAACTGGTGATGCTAGTTCTTGATTACATCATATTATGATGCATTGTCACCATAAACTTCTTTCATCTCATTGAAAGTCTCTTTTGGTGTACAATTTTTCAAGTATAAGAACCTGATCACTGATCTGCATTCAGTTGCCTCCGTCATAACACCTTAATCCACTTCAGCAGCCATAAAAGACAAATGAATGCTAGTAGAAAGCTGCAATTTACAATGTGGCATGTAGAAACATGTATAATTATACCTGTACAAGTTCCATTTCCTGCAATAACTGGAAGTGGGTCAGGGGAAAATTTTTAATGAACACCTCTCGTATGTTAGAGTACAATAAAGATTATTCACCCATGTATTATCGGCTCTAGTCAATACTTGCTGAACATTTTGGGTAACGAAAAGAGGTGATGTCCAAATGTAGACATGAAAACAAATTCCTAATTCATATCAGTTAATTTGTTCACGTGACAAACTAGCTAACACCTTAGGCAAAGAACAAGTTGGTAGCAGAGTGTCATTATTCCCATTAGACTAAAGAACATCATAAGTTAATGAGACCTACTACAACCAGAAAATGAACCAAAAAATAAACTAAAAGACTATGTCAAATGGTGCCATTATACTGTTAAATCATTGTCTGTTATATAGTAGATTGCTAAACACAAAACTCAGTGTAGTAGCAGTGGATAGCTTCAGCTGCCAGTAGATAAATAAGTGTATATGTGTATCATTGGAAATAGATTTCTAGCATAAACTAATTAATTAAATGTGCCTTTTTTATTTTCTTTATTCTCTTTTTTATTTTCCTTGGCAACTGCAACCAAGATGTTCTGTAATTTTCTTTAATTTCCAGGGATGCTTGCTGAACTGCTGGAAACATCGGTAGACTATCTTTAGATAGTCATTTAGCTAATTAGACCATTCTTGAGGCTGATGACTTCAATGGACATGTTAGTCCATGTAATGATGGCTTCTATGACATGTATGAAAGTAATGGATATGGTTCAAGAAATGACAAGAGTGTAAGGCTTCTGAAGTTCTGTAATGCAACTGATCTAACAATTTGCAACACATGCTTTAAGAAACCAGCCAACAACTTAGTCACCTACTAATCTGGCAAACACACAAGTCAGATAGATTACATTCTCACCAAAAAATGAGACAAAAGTGTTATTGTAAATACCAAAGTCTTTGCTGGTGAAGAATGTACTACACAACATAGATTAATGGTTAGTGACATCAGAATCAAAACTAGGCAGAAACAGAAGACAAAATAGAGAAAGAGGATATGGAAACTAAAAGATCTTGTTGCTGGGAATAAATTTAGAAAAATTCTAATTGACACATGTGACTGTTGGGGGAAAAATCTCGATACCTTTAGTATAGATGACAACTGGGAATTTCTATGAAATAACCTGCTTAGTCCAGTGGATCAGACATGCAGCTGAGGCAAAGTCCTGGACAAACTGAAAGTAACATGGTAGGGAAATGACATGATAATAGGATAGATAGTAAAGGCTAAGAAACAAGGGAGGTGGGAGTGTGAAGCATTATCGAATGGCTAGAAGAGCTGCTAGGTGACAGAAATATTTAAGCTAAGAGTGAAGCAAAAAGGAACTGAAAGAGAACTGAGACATCATAGTGAGAAATGTATTTTAAATGAAGGCATACTCACCATTGATATGGAAGTGACATGGAGATGCTATTATGAGAGGTTGCTGGACATGGAGAATTCATGGAATAAAAGGAGCTACTTTATTCTGAACCTACAGAGGGACCAACAATTCAAGTTGACAGTAGCTAGGTAGATAAAACAGTCAGGGACATGAAGATAAAGCTGTGGATAGTTGCAGAGATGCTTAAAATATCTAATAAGGTATAATATATGACCATAACTTGGATAGTTAACCAAGTTATGCTGGAAAGTATCATGCCGAATGACTGGTATTGCAATGTTATCACAGACATCTGCAAAGGCAAAGGAGATGCCTTAGAGAGAAACAGCTATAGAGGAATCAAAGTACTGGATCAAATCATGAGGATCACAATTAGTTCACAACAGACTGGATCTAGATGAGATGCAGTTTAGCTTCATGCCCCAAAGAGGTACAAAATAATAGTATTTTTAGTGAGGCAACTGCTGCAGAAAAACATGGCTAAGAATAAACCACACTTCCTGGCTTTCATTGATTTGGAGGAAGTGGTTGACCAGGTACCACATTCAGTAATTTCATGGTCACTGAGGAAACTAGGTGTAGCTGAATGGCTTGTAAAGGCAGTACAAGCTATATACAAAGTTGCAGTAAGTAAAATGGGAATCAATAATTGAAGTGATGAACTTAGTATGAAGGCAGGAGTCCATCAAAGTTCACTCCTCTATCTCTTACTTGTCATAAAAATACAGAACAGCACAGAGATTAAGACTGGATGCCCATGGGAATTCCTAAATACTGATCTAGCTTTCTTAGAGAATTACAGAGGAAATTTCTGGCTTGGAAGCTAAACCTAAAATTGAGAGGCCTCAAGATAACTTAGCAAAGACTAACGTTTTAATAAGTAAAAAAGACAAGATTCTTGTGTCTTCAGAGAAATGGCCTTGCTCAGTATGCAAGAAAGGTGCAGATATGAACTCCATACACTGTACCCACTGTAAGCTATGAACACACAGACAGTGCAGAGGAATCACAGACAGGCTAATAGAAAAAGTAAGCTTCATATACACTCATATGAAAGATGCACTGGAGCAGTACATACTATAAGCCCATCAGAAATACTCTCTCTTAAATGCATGGATGGCTCGTTAGTCAATAGGTTTTGTTACCTAGGAGATATAATTAGCAGGGGAGGTGGTTATTCTAAGAGTATTGTAATCAGAGTAAGAACATGCTGAAAAAAGCTTAGGGAGCCTCCCACCAGTGCTGGCAAAATAGGTTCAGCAGACTTTATGACACTCGTGTTAGAACTGCAATGCTGAATTGTGTTAAGACATGAGCCGTAAATGCAGAGGTCTTGAGAAAATTGGGAAGAAATGAAGCAAGCATATTCTGTTGCATGTGCAATGTAAGTGTGCATACATTACATAGTACAAATGTGCTGAGAGAAAAAGAGGAATCAGATGTTGTGTGCAAGAAAGAAGACTGCTGGTATGTGATGCATGCGGATGAGGATAGCCATATAAAGAATTGCTAATCATTTAATGTTGATGGAGCTTTCAGAAGAGGGAAGTGCAGGAAGACATGGGACAAAGTGGTGAAACCTGATTTCAGAACTTTGATGAGAAGGGAGCAAGGAGATTGGGGATAAGCAGATCTCAAGAAAACCCACCTGACTCAGTAAAACTAAGTTCTGAAAGTGGTGTGTGTGTGCATGCGTGCATGTGTGTGTGTGTGTGTGTGTGTGTGCGCGCGCGAGCGTGCATGTGTGTTTTTTTGCACAACTAGGTCCTTTGCCCAAATTTTCTCAGAACACCACCTTCACCTTTCATCTCTCTAACTACAGTTTTTCCTTGATATCACTAATTTTTCTCACTACCCTGAACCATTTCACTTGATATCTATTGCTTGTCCTTGATACAGTTCTCTCCACCCACATTATCCATTGCCCTCCCTCCCTTCCTCTAACAGTATGAAATCATTTTACTTTTTCTCACATCATACATCTCTCAATCTCCCCACACACTATACTTGCCTCTTTTCGCACATTCTTGCAATCTACCCAACCACATGTCATCTTTTTCCTTCTCTCATCCTTCTGTCTACTGTATCATCATTACTATTCTGCTGCTTTTCACTCCCATGCATCTCTGGTTACTCTTCTTTACACATCATTCACTACATCCACCCTACACCCTTTCCCAAACTCTGCAGTTGTCAGCTACTTTTCCTAAACCCTCTCCCCACACACCACATATCATTCACTTAACACTTCATTATATTCCCTGCCTCATCCATTCCTCATCTCTCACTCTCCCTACAACCTCCAGCCACCCACACTCTTAATTCTTCTGCACCCATTCACTTCTACTCACCTCATACATTAAGAGTCTACACAATTTCTTGAAAGGATGCGTATTTCTTGAAAGGATGTGGACAAATTACTCATCTGCATCCTTTCAAGAAAAATGTTAACCTTTATTGCATAAGTTCATAAAGCCCTGATGAGATTCTCCCCCATATAGTTGAAAATGATGACCAATTCTAAGCATATGACCCTACCCAAATGTTTAGAATTATGAATCACCTAGGGGCATGAATTGAAACCTATATATAGGTTTTTGGCATCTTCCATTTCTTTTAGAGCTTTATAATTCATAATTTATTTGTATTTAGAAATAATACATTTCTAAATCTCTCAGAGAGATTTATGCAGTAGTGATACGATGAAGTAGTTGTATGCTGTAAACTTAATGTGACAGTCCCCTGAAGGGAATAATACTACTGTTGGTTAGACCTAGGAAGCTGCACCGCTTCCTGTCGGCCTTGACACATTTCCTGTGTCCTTATGTTTACAAGGGGGAGACAACAGTAGTATTATTAACCAACAGTAGTATTATTCCCTTCAGGGGACTGTCACATTAAGTTGACAGCATACAACTACTTTATTTGTATTGTTTTACAAAAAAATTTCAACCTCATTATATCATACAAATAAATTATTTATACATCCATTATTCTCTATTTTCTTTCTTTCATTATTAACAATATGCATTACTATAATAATACCTATATATAATCCTCATATAATGGTGATTAACCAGTGAAATTTTTGGATTATTTAATCCCTAATGAGGACCTAACATCCTCAAATTGATTATATATATATGAAACAAAGGAAGGTAAAAACGATTCCTTCAAAGGGGTGTAAAACATCTAATTCACTGGTATGGCAGTTGAATACCATAGAAGTAGGGGTATAAATACAAATTACAAGTAACAGATTTAATAGAGATATACAATTGACAATCTAACAATTTGTTACATTATATATTATATTATAATGTAATAAATTGTTAGATTGTCAATTATGTTTCTCTATTTAATCTATCTATAATATAAATTGAACATGCATTATTTCTTGTCTCGAGGTTCACGGTCAAACGGCTGGATAGATTCGCATGAAAAATGGCACACATGTGGAGACGGGTGCATAGTTTGGAATGTACTTTGTATTTTTTCCTAGCCCCTATAGTTGCTGAGAAAATCGATTAAAAAAACCTGCATGCGTGTATGTGAGTGTGTGTCACTGAAGCCATTCATACATACATACTTAACCACTCTCTCTTGGTTTTTCTCTGTCAATCACTCTCACATTCACTTACTACAAAAACTGAATGAACAATTTCAGTTATCTCTCTCTCTCTCTCTCTCTCTCTCTCTCTCTTTCTTTCTCTTTCTCTCATATACACACATACCATCAACATTACTCTCTCTGTCTCGCACACCCCATCAAACATACACACACACACACACACATACGCACACACATCAATTCTTCCGTCTCACGCCAACTTCAAAAGAAGTTCAGTCATAAAACTGTCCCTGTATCTTTTCATTTGACACCCACTTCAAAAGAGCCCCTTTCCCCAAAACACATATTAAAAAAATATTTTCACTTATCCAGCCATGATTGAGAGATAAAACACAAACCACCTCCTGCTGACTGCAAAACTCCCACCAAATTAGCTGCAAAAAACACACACACACACATCCATTTCATATGTCTTTCACTTTCTCTATACACACGTCCAATACAATAGCTCTCACATACATTTTCGTCTTCAACAGGTATGTATCTATTCTATTATATAAATTGTTTTTCTATAAGCGTATAACAATTACTTATTCCATACTTCTTCACTTAGCTTTTATCATCACTTTTCTTAAATTGGATACGTCTGCTATTAATTCTTACATACAATTTCCCCGTTAATGTTAATTCTTACAGCTTCATTTTCTGTTAAAGCAATTCTTAACATCAACTTCTTAATGCCTCTTCTATTTTTTCCTCGCCCCCATACTTACCAATAACATTGATTAAAACATTCCCCTTTCTTCTGCCATTAACACAACCAGTTGCTCACAGTTTCTCATTTAAACTATATAATACGCAGAATTGTCACATTAATACAGTAGGGTGTTTTGAGGGAGATTTGGCTGCTCTTTCTACCAGGTTTACCTACCATGTAGAGGTCTGAACTTATTTTTCATTCACAGATTTGCATTTCAAACATTTAACATAATCTTATCCATAAATCAACTACTGTAAAAATTTTCTACCATGACCTCACATTTTCTATGTATGAATGTGTACCATAAAAGACAAAGGTCCAATAGAATAGTTCTCAGAAACAGACTACCTACATATTCTTTCTTCATAACTCCTGAAGCTGTTTCCTGTGAAGATACTTTGGAAAGACTTCCGCCCTTCCCCCCATCCCATTTCCTCCCAAATTTCTTTATTTCAAATTTTTGTTTTGCCAAAATTCCCCGTTTTCGGATATGAATGACTTATTCTATCGATTAAAGCTTTCTCTAATGCAATTCCGCTTTCTTCTGCCATTAACACAACCAGTTGCTCACACACCTTACAGTTTCTCATTCAAACTACATAATACACAGAATTATAAGGCACAGGGTCAATCTTTGCAAATGGTTGGTTTCAATCTCACAGCACAAGTGTTCTCCCACAGTCAACTTTACATTAGATGCTCCCGTGTTGGCAGGCCACAAAGTCTATACATTTGTGCATCAGAAGGGAAAACGAGAAATGTTGCTTACAAAGAAGCGCTCCACTGAAAAGATGGCATTTCTTCACATCTTCCAAATCACCCCAGTCATCTGCCGCCTTAAAAGCTTTGTACTTACCGTGCCAGCCAACGTAAGTCAATGACACACAACTTCACTCACTCACTCTATCTCTCTTTTTCACCCTCTTTCTCTCTCACATAGACACGCACACACACACACACACACACACAC
>NC_068981.1:105991594-105997366 GCF_001194135.2 Octopus bimaculoides
TATATATATATATATATATATATATATATATATATCTTATTGTTAATATTTATATATATGTTATGTGAATGATATTTTGGAAACAAAAGTGTTTAATATTTAATATCATATATATGTTTGTGTTTGTGTGTGTGTGTGTCCGAGTGTGCATGTGTGCGTGTGTGTGTGTGAGTGAGTATGTACATGAAACTGATGAAGTAAATGCAATTTACAATAAAAATTTGCAGTTTTATATTTATTAAAATATCAGCATCTTCAAAGCAAAACTTTTGAATGCTGTTCACCTGCCTTTCACTGTGTTTGACTGTCACCCACTTCCACTCCATTTGTTGTCTTACTTTTCTTTTCCTCTAGTGTGACCAACAGGACACATTCCATTTTATTATATGTAAGATTATTATTATTATTATTATTATTATTATTATTATTATTATTATTATTATTATAATAAAGGCAGCGGGCTGGCAGAATCATTAGCATGCCAGGTGAAATGCTTAGCAGTATTTCTTCTGCCGCTACATTCTGAGTTCAAATTCCGCCAAAGTTGACTTTGCCTTTCATCCTTTTAGGGTTGAGTTGATTTAATTGACTATCCCCCTCGCCATAAATTTCAGACCTTGTGCTTATAGTAGAAAAGATTATTATTATTGTTATTATTATTATTGTTATTATTTCATAAAAGCTCTCAGCTTGTTTTGCTAGGTATGACAGAAAGTATCAGCAGCCCACAGTCAGCAGACTGAGGTGACACTTGTTTACTGATCATGCTTCAAGAACCCTGCAGAGAACTCTTGCAATTCCAAGCGATGATGATTTTTGTAGGTGTTTTATCTTTACATTTGTACCAATCTTTTAGAGCCATGCTGGTAGCTGAGTGGTGATACTTCCAAGCCCACCAATTACTAGTGGTATCATGTCCACTTTCTTCATTACCAATAACCTGCCTATTTCCCACTTCAGATTGTCATAGTTGTTCAGTTTTCTTCTTTCTCTTTGATCCTGTTGTCACTTGGACATGCTATGTCGCTTACCATGCAAGTTGTTTCTTTTTTATTCATCACAACAATGTCAGGCTTCTGACGACTAGTCTGATGGTCACACAGGATCATTGCATCCCACAGGATTTTGCAATCTTAATTCTCAATAACTCCCTCAGGGATTTGGTCATATCATGCCTTTAATCTTTCTAGGCCATGATTTTGACAGAACTCTCAATGGATCATTCTTGCCACATTGTCATACCTGTGCCAGTGGAGCTGTCTGGCTTCTGTGATAGTGGCCTGTATTTAGCACCATTTGAGCGTGATTGTTACCAGCGTTGCCTTACTGGCACTTGTGCCAGTGGCACGTTAGAAAATCATTTGAGTGAGGTCATTGCCAGTGCTACTGGACTGGCTCCTGTGCAGGTGGCATGTAAAAAACACCATTTTGAACATGGCCGTTGCCAGTACCGTGTGACTGGCCCTCGTGCCGGTGGCACGTAAAAGCACCCACTAAACTCTCAGAGTGGTTGGCATTAGGAAGGGCATCCAGCTGTAGAAACTCTGCCAGATCAGATTGGAGCCTGGTGCAAATCGTCCAACCCATGCTAGCATGGAAAGCGGGCGTTAAACGATGATGGTGATGACGATGACTCCCCTCTCATCATCTCTCATCTCCTCTCTACCATCTTTGAACTTCTTGTGCCAGTGAAAAACAGATGCTTGACTCATACAAGTTAATCCATAAGCAGTCTGGAGCATTTCACAAGATTCTGTAGCATTTTTTCCCAGTTTAACACAAAATTTTACTGCACAGTAAGCCTTCAAATTGTCTTCATGTTCAAACTGCATTCTAAAAACTAGTCAGCAGTTACAAGCAGTGTTTAACAGGGAGTGTTCAAAGTACTGTGGCAGCCATTTCCTTCAATCTGGAATGAAAGAGTTGACTGGTCAGCTTATTAGATGATAGACAATCATCTAGGACAGTTATGACTGCCTCTCCTAAAAAAGTTTTAAAACTTCTGGAATGTATCTCATATGTAGCCTCATGAGATACTGGTGTCTTTTAGCAAACATTTATCATCCCTGATAATTATCACTTTGAAATTAGTTATTTTATGAATTAGTTAATATCTGCAATATCTTTATTTATTTCCTTGTGTTGAAACATTAAAAGATTATTTAATCATTCTTTATTACGAAGAGAATTGATTAAAAATAACATTTTAATAACTTCTATTTACATCATCATTTTTCTCTTTCCAGCTTTTTCTATGTTTAGACAAGTTCATTTACATCAGAAATTAATTAGTTTGATGTAAATGTCCTTTTTCACAGAGACTTTTGTTTACTATCCCTACCTGTAACTTCATCATGTGAAAGAAGAGACAGATTGACAAGTTAGTAGGTTGTCAGACTACCAGCCTAAAGGTCAATAGCATTTTTCTTATTGTTAACACTGTCCAGTGACCAATGTGTAAACATTTATGTTAGCGATGACTCAGAATGTTAAGGTACGTCGGGATAGGTGCATATCACAAAGATAAGCAGTGAGAACATTGTATAATTGATGAAGGTTTCACTAACTTGCAGTAATAAGTATAATTCTTTAGCATTTAATCCAGCCATATATTCTACTTGTTTTATGTTAAAACTGACCAGACCCAACTTCTCACGCCTAACCTACAATGTCATTCTAAAGATATACAAACACACTGCAGGCACAGGTATGGTTATGTGGTAAGAAGCTTGCTGTCTAGCCACAAGGTTCCAGGTTCACACTCACTGCATGGCACCCTGGGCAAGTGTCTTATACTATAGTCTCAGGCTGACCATAGCATTGTGAATGAATTTGATAGGTGAAAACTGAAAGAAGCCCATCATATGTGTGTGTGTGTTTGCATCTATTTGTCCCCTACCATTGCTTGACAACTGGTGTTGGTGTGTTTATGTCCCAGTAATTTAGCAATGCAGCAAAAAAGACCAATAGAATAAGTAATGGGCTTAAAAAAAAGATGAGTACTGAAGTCAATTTGTTTGATTAAATAACCCTTCGAGGCAGTGCCCCAGCATGGTCACAGTCAAACGACTGAAACAAGTAAAAGATAAGACATCAGTGAAATCTTGAAACTACAAAATAATGTGTGATTAATTCAAAAGAATGTGAATAAATAAGCAATGCATTTGACAAAGGAATCTGAAGGCTAAAAGTTAAATTCTTCTGTGAGCCAATAGAAAGTAAAGAAGAATCAACTCAAATGTATTCCTCATCATATAATGTCCAATTTTCCATGCTTGCATGGGTCAAATGGAATTTGTTGAGGCAAATTTTCTAGATTGAAGACTAACCTGTTTCCAAACAAGGTAATATTTTACCATGCCAAGACATGTTTTTCACAGAAGACTGAAAACAAGAGCCAGACATGATTTTTACTTCTTTAGAAAAGTTGCAAGATTTACCAGAAGTTTGCAATTGATTAAAAAAAAAAGTTCCATATTTGTGTTTTGTTTCAATACTGACAAAGAGAACAAGAGTAGTAAATGTGTATTGCATGTACAGAGAGAAACTGTAGTGAGAAAGCTTGACAATTATGGAGCTGTACTTTATATCAATTGTTGTTTAGCCCCAGATTACTACTGGTATAGGAAATCTAAGTTCAAAAGTATTCTAACCATGACATCTCTTCAGATATGATTTATTCTACAGTGCTTTATCCAATATGTTCTTTCTTTTTTTTTTTTAAGTCATTACTTCTAGGATGCTGATTAACTTTCTGTCAGTATGGAATTTTCTGTTATACATCATCTTTCTAGTGAGCAACTTAATCTTTCTCATGACTTCAGGAGCTTTTCTTTTGTTTTTTTTTCTCGCTATATAATTTCTTGTTCAGATGATTATTATGGCTGAAATGCTTTTGATTACAGGGCTGGTCAGTCTACTTTGAGTTAAACAATTGATGTCCCAACTCCTAGTCTCAATGAAGAAGGAAATAAACTCTATTGTTTGCTTATTTTCCTTTATGTTTGAAAAAAAAAACCCTTTGAGTCAAGAGGTAATCCAATATTGATTTCAAAATGTGGCACAAGGCCAGCAATTTTGAGGATGGGTAAGTTGATTACATTGACCCCAGTGCTCAACTGGCACTTATTTTATTGATCCCAAAAGGCTGAAAAGTAAAGTCAACCTTGGTGGAATTTGAACTCAGAGTATAAAGATGGATGAAATGTCATTAAGCATTTCACCCAGCATGCTAGTGACTCTGCCAGTTCACTGCCTTAAAGTTAATCCAGTAATGTCATTAATAGCATGTCATATAAAGTTTCATTGTTTATTTTCATCTGTATAATTTTGGAACGAGAAGGCACATGACTCAGTGGTTACAACATCGAGTTCACAATCATGAGGTAGCCAGTTCAATTCCCAGACTGGGCTACATGCTGTGTTCTTGAGCAAGACATTTTATTTCATGTTGCTCCAGTTTACTCATCTGAAGAAATGAGTTGCAATGTCACTGGTACCAAGTTGTATTGGCCTTTGCTTTTCTCTTGGTTAACATTAGTGGCATGGAAAGGGGAGGCTGGTATGCATGGGCAACTGCTGGTCTCCCATAAAACAACCTTGCTTGGACTTCCTTGGTGCAATCTCATAGTCATATATGCACACTGACCTTGTACATCCAACAGATCATACTAGCTTCATTTCAGCAAGCCTTCACATGTCCTCTGCAGTCACAGCCTATGTTTCACTGCTATGCAGCATGGCTGTTCACACACAGGCATCATACAATCATTCACTCTTAGAGCAAGGCCCTTTGTTACCTACAAAGGTAGCAGCTCTCTGAACTTCACCCAACCTGTTCTTATTCTAGAAGCTACACCCTCAGAGCAACCTCCATACATACACATGTGTATATATATATATACATATATACACAATAAAAACACACATGCATATATATATACACACAATATGTTTGGCCTTCACCTCAGCTTTATTACTTCTGCTTTGCGAAGGCAGAGGTATTGTTTTCAGTCGTGTCTGTTTGTTTGTCTGTGGACAAGATGTCTCAAGAACCGCTGGATGAATTTGGATGAAACTTTCAGAGATGTTTGGCCTTGTGACTGGCATGGTCTCATTAGATCTTGGGATCAATCCGGTACCAGACAAGGATTCTGGATTATTTTTCCAATTTTTTTTTACTTCACATGTATATGTAAAGTTTCACATAGTTCTCTTGTACACACACACACATGCACACGCATACAAACATACCTCTCTTATACTAACACTTCAAATGCCGTTTATTGGCTTCTTTGCTCCTTCCTTTGTTATCCATCTATCACTCCTTTTCTCATTCATACGATGCTCTCTTTGCCACTTCATTTCATCTTTCTCATTGTCATTACTTTCTCTCACTCCCTCTCAGTCATGGCTATTACTCTCACTACTTCTTCACTGTATGAGTATTTCATTTCCTTTCCTTTCATCTCTCACTCAATATATATATATATATTTGGATTATTGTTCTGTTTGAGAGTGGTCAGGTTCATCATCATCATCATCATCATCATCATCGTTTAACGTCCGCTTTCCATGCTAGCATGGGTTGGACGATTTGACTGAGGACTGGTGAAACCGGATGGCAACACCAGGCTCCAGTCTGATTTGGCAGAGTTTCTACAGCTGGATGCCCTTCCTAACGCCAACCACTCAGAGAGTGTAGTGGGTGCTTTTACGTGTCACCCGCACGAAAACGGCCACGCTCGAAATGGTGTCTTTTATGTGCCACCC
>NC_068981.1:105998074-106000439 GCF_001194135.2 Octopus bimaculoides
AGTTACAGCCCATATTTCACTGCCATGTAGCATGGTTGTTCGTACGCATGTGTCATACAGTCTGCCTTTTACTCTGAGTGAGAGTCCCTTTGTCGCCAGCAGGGGTAAGAGCTCTCTAAACTTTGCCCAGGCTATTCTTATTCTAGCAGCTACACTTTCAGCGCACCCACCCCCACTACTAACTTGGTCGCCCAGATAGCGGAAGCTATCGACTACCTCTAGTTTTTCACCCTGGAATGAGATAGAAGTTGTTTCCTGTTTGTTTACAGTCTTTATTGCACCTGAACATCTGCCACAAACAAAAACTAACTTGCTAGTTAACCTGTTGTGAGAACAGTCCAGTATATTTCAGATATTCTCATTTTAAAAAATCATCTCTGGCTAATCCTTGAGAGGATGTTGGTGTTGCCTTGGTGGAGGTTTGCACTCTCTGAGAGCTCTTGTTATCATTACTTTAGTTTCTTTGTCAAAGCTCTTTTGTCACATACTGTGACCTCTTCAGTGACTCTAGACAAAGAAATTAAAATAACAACAAAACTGAAATAAAGAGCAAATATATAGGGCATGTGTTTAATTGGCAAAATAGAACCACTCTCAAATAAAACAATAACTGTTTCAACACACAATTTCACATCAAGAATCTTGCAAAACAAATACATGAACACACACACACACATATATATATATATATATATGTATGTATACATACATATATTTTTACTTGTTTCAGTCATTTTACTTCAGCTTGCCTTAAAAAGGTTTTTAGCTGAAGAAATTGATCTCAGGACTCACTTTTTGTAAGCCTAGTACTTATTCTATCGGTCTTTTTTTGCAAAACCGCTAAGTTACGGGACATAAACACACCAACATTGGTTGTGAAGCAATGGTGGGGAGGACAAAGACAGACACAAACACTTAAACATATTTATGTAGATATATATATATATATATGTATATATATATATATATATATATATGCAACAGGCTTCTTTCAGTTTCCGTCTACCAAATCCACTCACAAAGCTTTGGCTAGCCTGAAGCTATAGTAGAAAACACTCGCCCAAAATGCTACGCAGTGGGACTGAACCCAAAACCATGTAGCTGGGAGGCAATTTTCTTACCATCCAACCATGCCTGTGCTCATATATATATACACACACACATATATATATATATATATATATATATATATATATTATATAAGACCCCCTTCAGTCATGAATGACCATGTGATTGCCTAGAAAGTTACCCTTCGAGGTATAAGTCAGGGCAAGGTTGTTTATGGAAGACCAGCTTCCCCACTCCAAGCCACTGATGTTGTTCAAGGGAAAAGCAAAGGCTGGTACAGCTTGTTACCAGTGATGTTGCAACTCATTTCTGCAGCTGAGTGAACTGGAGTAACGTGAAATAATGTCTTGCTCAAGAACACAATACACAGCCCAGTCCAGGAATCAAACTCATTATCTCATGATTGTGAGCCTGATGCTCTAACCACACACACACACACATATATACACATCATCTTCATCATCATTTAATGTCTGTTGTCCATGCTGGCATGTGTTGACTGGTAAGCTGAGGGGCTGCACCAGATTCCAGTCTGATTTGGCATGGTTTCTGCAGCTGGATGCCCTTCCTAACACCAACCACTCCAAGAGTGTAATGGTTGCTTTTACATACTAGTGTCTGCCATGACAATGATTTCACTTGGCTTGATGGATCTTCTTCTCAAGCACAGCATATTGCCAAAGGTCTTGGTAATCTGTCATTGCTTCTGTGAGGTCCAGCACTTGAAAAGTGCTTTATATGTGCCACCAGGATGGATGCTAATTATGTGACACTGGTATTGGACGCATTGCCTCTGTAAGACCCAAAGCTCAAAAAGTGATTTTTACATGCCATTGGCATGGGTGCCAGTTACGTGACACTGACAATGACCACAACTATGATTTCACTTATATATATATATATATATACACACACATGTAAAAGACACCCACTACACTCTTCGAGCAGTTGGTGTTAGGAAGGTCATCCAGCCGTAGAAACCATACCAAATCAGACTGGAGCCTGGTGCAGCTCTCCAGCTTACCAGTTCCAGTCAAATCATCTAACCCAAGCCAGCTTGGAGGGCAGACACAAACTAATGATGATGATAATATATACACACATATACATATATATGTGTATAAAATATACAAGAATAAGGGCAGGGAATCGTCAATTAATAATAGAATTAATAATTAACAATTTTGCCAACTAGTTCAGTATGAAAAAACCTTTATCGGTAAAACCATTTATCATCATAAATATACAGGGATTAGCATTGAGTTGCTTCTCCAACATACTGAAAATTTAGAAATAG
>NC_068981.1:106000449-106002149 GCF_001194135.2 Octopus bimaculoides
TTTATCATCATAAATATACAGGGATTAGCATTGAGTTGCTTCTCCAACATACTGAAAATTTAGAAATAGCAGTCAAAATACTACTGATTCTAAACTACAAATTTTTCTCTAAATGGATGGCGATATTTATGGCACACATAGAACAAAAAACCGGAGGGGAAAGCATAAACAAAACAAGTCACACATTTATATCTATATATATACAAAAGAGAGTTTGTATGTGTGTGTGTGTGTGCCTGTATGTTCCTTATGCATTTGAAAACTTTGTTGCCGATTTTGACCTATGGGATACCAAAAGATTCAGTAATCTTTTGGCTGCCAAATAAACTTTATTTTCATTTACATGCTTTCTGTTATTTCAACAACCAGCTATAGTTATTTGAAAGACATTGCTCTAAAATGACGAAGTTTCATTAGAAAGTGAAAATAGTTTCACACTTTCAATTTGAACCAAAATTAAAAAGTGTTACATTATGAGAGTGACGATGTGTGAATAATGAAAGTAATGTTTCTCTGAATTAGTCACATTTGTACTATAATAAAGAAAGCTATTTATCTGTATATATGAAGGCTACCAAATAAACTATGTTTTTGGCACAACAATTCTATTACTACTAAAATAATCTGGGAAACGAGGTTGGGTCGCACAATTTTGAGGTCATTTTCAGGCAATATTTCGATTTACTTCAAATGTTTCACACATGCCTAGAATTCTACTCAGACAAACATTTATGAAAATGTACACATAAATATTGTATTAAAATAAACCACAACCAAAAAAATTTCATTAAAAGACATCCATTTCTCTATATGAGGAAATGCAGTCACTCACTCTCTCTTCTACATGTACATATACATACAAAAGAGATGTATGCATATGTATTTATGTACGTGTATATGAAATATGTATGTGAGAGAGAGAGAGAGAGTGAGTGAGTGCCACTTACACATATATACAAAAAAAAATACATACATGGCAATACACACCTTCACTCAATCATATGTCCATTTCTCACTTTCTCCACTCTTTCACTTTCTGCTCTCACTTCAAAGCAAATTTTGCCTTTCCACTTTCTTCTCTCTTTCAATTTCTGCTCTCTTCAAAGCATAAAGAAAAAAAAAAAAAATTTTACAGCAATTACTAACACTCATATGATTGACCATATGATCAAGTTGACAACTTTGCTGCTTCAAACGAAAGAATGCCATAAAATAACTTCCTCTGGCACACTCTAGGTAAAACTTCTGTATGAATTACGCTATTTCTTGCTGTGAGCATGCACAAAATTTCAGCTCAAATTCAATTGAAATGATCTTTTTCTATTTTGTAATTCATGTTTCTGATGAGCATATTTAAAAATCTGATCTTTGATATAACTTAAAAGGAAGTTTTCCCAGAAATCCTGTCCTTTACCTGTTGTTTCTAGCATGTCAGGTTTTCTGGTATTTTTTAATTAAAATTTTGAAAACGTGTTTTCTGGACAAAATCATATTAACCCCCTTTTATGCTTTAAGAGTACAAAAAAGGAAACTCTGCAGCCAAAGCAACTCAAAACATACACTCAGTTAATGGGAAAGAATGCTTGAATGAAAGAACTTGCAGATGGTTTGCAAAATTCAGAAGTGGAGATTTCAGCCTTGAAGATGAAGATCGAAGAGGATATCCAGTTGAGTTTAATGATAAGCTCCTTGAGGCATTA
>NC_068981.1:106002159-106006690 GCF_001194135.2 Octopus bimaculoides
ATTGTCTAAAAGCAACTGCAAATCCCGAGTTGACATCTGCTCTTCTTTCCATTCTGGCGAACTCATTTCACCCTTTTTGGATAAACTTGTGACTGGTGACGAAAAATGGATCTTTTATTGAAATGTTAAATGTCGTAAACAATGGCATGGAAGAAGGAAAAAAACTCAACCACAACCGAGAAGGGAACTTCATGGGAAAAAGGTTCTTCTCTCTATCTGGTCAGATTGCAAAGGAGTAATTCATTTTGAATTGTTACCACCTAATGCAACAATCAATGCTGAAGTCTACTGTCAACAATTAGAGCATTTGAACCAAGCTTTGAAAAAAAAAGACCCACTTTAGTGAATCGAAAAGGAGTGATGTTTCAACAGGACAATGCATGACTCCAAACTGCAAAGATCACATCACAGAAGATCGAAGAGCTCGGTTGGGAAAAAATTCCTCATCCACCTTATTCTCTTGACCTTGCTCCTTCAGACTACCATTTGTTTTATAGTTTACGGAATCATTTGGGGGACATAACTTTTGCAAGCCAGGAGGAGGTCAAAACTGACATTTCAGAGTTCTTCGCTTTGAAACCAAAAGAGTTTTACATTGATGGGATTAAAAAGCTTGTAAATAGATGGAAGGAAGTCATAGATAATCAGAGAAAGTACATTTATGATTAAATTTCAATTAAATATAACATTTGATTACTTGTTTTCTTTATTCAAAATTTGGACAGAATTTATAGGATGACCTGATACATACTTATACAATCCCCTAAAGCGTAATGGTTTCACTAGAACCATGGCCCAGATAGAGTGGAAGAAACTTGAATTCGTCTGTTTCTCTGCTCCCATTAGACCACACATCAACACCCTGGATGCCATTCTGGGAAATTATTGTAGCAAGAATAAGAAGGATGGAGAAAGTGAAAAGGAAAAGAAAAGTCTCCTTCACATCCCAGGTCCTGCTATCATATTCAAATCCAGTATGTGACACACAAATTGTACACATAAGACATCTTGATACTACATATTGCCCACCAGATGTTCAAAATCACACGTAGAGTACACAGTAAATATACGTCAAGATACCGATGCTGAAATCTCAACGAAAATAAGAGCAGGATGGAAGACATTTAACTCAATAAAGAATGTACATAAAATCTAGAAAAAGTAAGGGAAGTTACTCTACTCTAGAAGTTAGACAAGTGCCATGTGATTTTCAAAAAAATACAAATGAAAATGTGTTTTTGATGTGTTTTAATGACATGATGAAATTTGAAAATAAAAAAAAATTTTAGTGAACAAGAATTTTCCTATGATAAGTCTAACCAAACATTGTTTTGAGCTACTATTTGAAGTTAAAGAAGAATATCAAATAGTAAACATGTGGAAGTAGTTACAGCATCCAGTTTTGAAAGTGTTTTTTAAATAAGCCTCTGTAGGAAACCATGAAATGATGAGAATACATTTTTCCAGTTGCAAAGTTTGGCAAAATAAGTTTGAGATTAGACGATTCTTTCTACTGAATAATTATTTCTTCTTATTCATGTTGGTAACTCAGTGTTTCGAAGTCGCACAATAAATTCTAAGAGGTAGATTTGTAGGCGAATTTCGGCAGGATTGTTGGTTACATAGAAGCCTGGAACACCAGCTTTCTCCAGAGTAACTTGCTGGTCCATTACTTTCTGATCTAGTTCCATAATTGTCTTTATATCTTTTTTCTTGGACTCTTCTTCAATTCTTTTATTCATAATCTGAAAGGAGACACATAATTAATAAAAAAACGTTTCTGCATGACCTCCAACACAGGAGGAAGAACTGCGGCAGTAGGAAATAGCATATTATATTATTTCAGAAAGTGGACAAAGTCTGAATGTTTGAATAATGTGGTTTCTGCTAAAAACAATCAAGGACCAGATGAGCTGCTAAAGATAACAACCAAACCTCCCTAATAATCATATCCCATAATTTATAAAAAGAAGTTCAATGAAGTCCCTGATATAAAAATATGATGACTAGCCATGGTTGGAATGCCTTTGATCATGTTTCCTTAATCAAGGCTGACCTAAAACTAAACAACAACAATAACAAAAGCCCAGGTGTTGGTATTGCAAAATGAATTAGTTTTAGATCAGGTATAGGATTCACTGCAATTTTTGTGTACTCAGTTCCACTCAGAGGATTTGGATTAACTTAAGGGCATGGTGGAAAACATTTGATAGGAGTTGTGCAGTGACATTGAACACAGAACTATGTAAATGTAAATTCTTCATTACAGAGTCACAAGTTATATTTACATCTCTTATATCAATGATGCTTCTTACAAAGGTATATACATCAAGCTGTCTTAATTTTTCACTAATCTATAAAATTGGGGCCTTATGATTAGGTAAGAAAATTATACTTTAGTTTTAAACACAAGTAATATGTATATATTATAGGATCATTTGTAAAAATACATAAATCCGTAGAAGCACACTCTAAGATGTAGAGCAGTTAATATTATAGTGGGGTAGGCCGGTTTATGGGGTTATCCTGGGTCTCTCGCTCATAAAGGATTTAGCCTTATGGTGTATCTTCAGAACCCAAACACTATTGGCCTGAGACTTCTTTAAAATACGGAGGGGAAAAAGACTCGTTTTTAAGGGCAAAATCCTAGGTGATTATCTCCCTTCGCCACTGTCCATCGATCTTTGGCCGTGCTGCCATCTTGAGATCACCAAAGCACCACGAAAGTAAATGATTGTCTCCCTTCAGCCTTGGCTATTGGTTTTTGGCTGTGGTGCCGCCATGTGGATTCCAAAAGGCCAGCAGGAATATTTTAAAATGCAAGCATGATCCGAAAATCTCCATTCAGGATTCCCCCTGGCACAAGCGAGTCTTTAAGGATCCTCAAGCGTTCTCGAGTATTTTTCATGCAATCGAGTATGGAATCTCTTCGTTTCGTAATTACCAGATATAGCCGGCCAGCGATGTCACATATCTCCTTTCTGAGGCTCTGAAGGAGGATAGATGATTGGAAATCGTGCCTGCTGCTACCGTTGCCACCGCGCCTGTTGCTACTGTCGTTGCGCATACTGCTGTTGTTGGTGCTGTTGCAGCTACCATTACCACTGATGATGCCAGTGGTGTTGTCGCTGCTGCTGTTAGTGTTGGCATCGCTGGGAGTGGTGTTGGTACCAGTTATATTCTCGTCCCTGCACGTGTTGCCTATGGTGTAATTAGTGAAGTGCTACAATTGGTTGTTTAACCGGATTGAGTGACCTATGATCAAAAACAATTTAGCCTCTTCTTGTATCGTATATTTAGAATTACACTGTTCACTGTGTTTCTCTTTGGTTGAAATATTAGTTTTGAAGGAACCTAGTTTCTATTTTTAGTATGTTGAGACTCCATGCATAGGCATTCTTGCTGTCTTCAGTTACAATTTGTCGAGTCTTTTCGATATGGCAATACTAAATGGTGTAACGGGAGACAATTCAATTTTCTATGCCAGCAAATAGATATTTCTGCACGTTTACAGATTCATTTACTTCTACCGCAGCAAGATACCGTTAGACCAGAGTTATCTCCCATCGTTTCGAGAGAAAAAAAATCAAATATATTTGTCATCAAATGATTTTTTAAACTTTTCCGTTTTTTTTTTTCACACCTGCCAACAGGTTGGTCCTGACATTCACTTGTCAACTATTTATCATGCAGATGGTGTTACACAATTATGTTTAGGCTACACTGCAATGAAACCGTTTTAACGCAGTTTAACGGGTGACCCATTAGTCGTATCAAATCAACACTACAAAATATATTCAAAAAATTTGATTTGTTAGGAACTGTAATATAATTCGTTGTATTACTACAATATAATTGAATGGATTGGCATCAACTTCCAGTATAAATTGAGAATTAAATTGTAAACAAGACATTCAAGACATCTAACCTTGTAAATGGATTTGGTAGATGGAAACTGAAAGCAGCCCACCACGTACGCGCGCGTGCGTGTGTGTGTGTGTGTACAACTTACATAACTTAGACATATTTCAGCTAAAGGTTGGCTCAGGCCAAGTCTAACTTAATAGCACCACCTGATACAATCTATTAAGTCATTTTTAAGTAAAGTTTTGTGGTATCATGGCCTATTGGAGTAGGGAGTTGTTGACTGCGATGTACTCAGGTATAGGTGGTTTATCTGGTATCTCTTGAAGATGATGGGATCTTTTTCTTCTTTGATTTGTTTTGGGATAATGTTAAATAGAAAAGAAATTGTTGAAGAAAAGAAATTGTTGCAGTGAATTGACTCCAGGACTTATTCTTTGGATGCCTAGTACTTATTCTATCGGTCTCTTTTGCCGAACCGTTAATTTACGGGGACCTAAACACACCACCATCGGTTATCAAGTGATGTTGGGGGGACACAGACACACAAACATATACGCATACATACATATATACACACACACACACACACATATATATATATATATATACACACATATATACGACGAACTTCTTTCAGTTTCCGTCTACCAAATCCACTGACAGG
>NC_068981.1:106006700-106010889 GCF_001194135.2 Octopus bimaculoides
ACTTACCACACAGCCACTCCTGCTATTTTTTAATGGCACACACACATAAATGCATATATACATACGTGTGTGTGTGTGTGTGTGTTTATATATATACACATATATATATGTGTGTGTGTGTGTAGAGCTACAGATATTTACATAGATAGATATGCACTTAAAAACAATGGGAGAAAACTTGAAAGTTTAAAAAAAGAAAAATTCTTGGAAATTGAAATCAACATCACAGTCCCCACTTCCTTCATTTTCAAACAGAAAATGAAACGTAATTTAAAAGCAATAACAAGCCTTTTTAATATTTTCATTAATCCCACTCCTCCATAAATCCTAAAATTTTGGCTTTTTTTCCAAATTTATTTTGAAATCATATTTTTAAAATACAGACAGTCCGAATTTGCAATTTGTGTTTATAATTTCGAAATAATTTTCATACGAAAAGTTGTGTAATTCAAGAGAGATTTAGCTGTTGTTTCTAGCACATCCCATGACCACCTGCTACATTACTCATTTCTTTGTCACTCTGATAATGTTTTTCAATATTTTTCTCCCCATAAACACATTTTTTGGAATGATGATGCAGTGGTCCATTGCAATTTAATTTTTTAATCCTTTCATCCAACATCAAGCGTGTATGTAAGAAAAAAAACATTTAATAACAGAAAAGAATACTATTAAAATAAATTATCATTTACATACCTTTTTTTAAAACACTCTATCACTCTAATGAAATTCTTTGCAGACAGGCATACACACACGCTGACAAATACACACACGCTGACAAACACACACACATTGACAAACACACACACTCAATGTGAGAGATATAGTTTTATAAAGAGTAGGAGAGAGTGTGTTAAAAATGCATAGAGATGGGGAAAGTTTACCATGAGAAAAGTGAAAAAAAAAAAAGAAAGAGATAGATAGAGATCTTTTCAGTTGCTGTCACAGATTTAGAAATTTTAAAATTAAGTGCAAATTTTCAAAAAAGCACAAAGTCCTCACTGCTGAGTGGCAGGTGTTAGGAAAGGTATCCAGCTGTAAAAATCCTGCCAAAACAGTCACAAAAGTCTGGTGCAGGCTTCTGCCTGGCTGGCTCTTGTGAAATCATCCCACCCATGTTAGTATGGAAGGCAAACATTAAACGACGATGTTTTTTCTCCGTGTTTTTTCTCCTTGTCTCCGTATTCTTTCTGTTGAAGAGCGTAGCTCGAAACGTCAAAGACTTTCCGTATTCCCGAGCGTCATACTAATATATACTTTTGTTATTTACACCACCTGTCCTCGTCTGTTGTTATTTTTTGTATATTCTCCCATATATACATATATATATATATATCTGAATTCAGAACATAAAAGAGCTTGAACTAAATACAGTGAAGTAATTTGTCTGATATTCTAAAGGTTCTGTCAACACACCACTCTCTCAGACATGCGTAATAGAAACACATAAAAGCATAGATGTTTCATGCTACTTTAGTCTACACTGTGAAATGACCTTATCTAGCTTATGATTAAGGTTAGGGTTAGATTGCATGATAAAATGTAAATGGCCAGGCAGACTGCATACTAAAGTGGCACCAGATATCTTGTAATTTCTTTTCTGGTTTATAATATAAAGTGCAACCAGTGACATTGAGAAAATGAAATGATTATATATAATAGCTAATCAATAATAGAGAGGGAAGTAACTGATTTACCTCTCGTTCACGATCCACTTGAGCTTGCACCAGAGGTAAATTGTGAGGTTTGTTTTCACAGGCTTGAAGCAACTCCTTATGTTTTTTTGTCATTTCATGCTTCTGGGCTAAGGAAATGTAAACAAAAGCAGAGATTTTTCAGTAAATTAAATACCACAAACAATAAAATGTAATACCATAAACAGAAATTTTAATTTAAGATTAAGAAAGAAAAACAAATATTTATCTTTAGTCACCGTTTTCCATGCTGGCACTGGTGATAATTCTGCTTTTCTCTCCACTTTGTCCATCACTTCAGAAAACAGTAACTAAATTCAAAATAATTTTCTTCAGTCAATTCTCTTGATAAGGTGTTTCACTATAGAATGCTGGTAAATGAACACTTGTCATACAATCATTATCATCATCAACAACATCTGTCTGTTTTCCATGCTGGCATGGGTTGGATGGCTGACAGGAACTGGCAAGACCAGGGTCCACACCAGGTTCTATAATGTTTTTTCTTGGCTTCTATGGCTGGATGCCCTTCCAAACACCAACACACTCTACAGGTACTATCACCAGTACTTTTTACGTGGCACCAGCATGAACACCAATGGTTTTTATGTGGCACCTTAGTTTTAGGATCTCAATTCTGTTGTGATGGGCAGGTCTTCTCAAGTACAGCAATGCATCACATATTTCAGTCCTCTGTCATTTCCTTCATAAGGTTCACAAAAAGAAAAAGCTTCCTACAGGATGCAAGATAAAATGTAAATGCATATTTGGCATGTATGTACTGCTCCAGTCGTTTACTAAATCAAACAGACTTGATTAGATTAGCTCAAAAGCAGGTAATTAGTTGTCTGAACATTATGAATAACATCTAGATGGCCAGCGTCCAAGATAAGCTATATCTCACTCTAGAGATTGTCAAAAGGCCCAAACACGAATGTCAAAATCAAAAGTTGTTATAAATGTTACAATGCAAACCAAATGCTTTTCAACAGTAGTTTTTGTCTTGCTTGCTTAGTTTAAATGTTGGTTTTATACCAATATATTCAATAAGACCACACTATGAAGCTTTTTGAACAAATTCAAGCATCTCCTCCAACCAAACATGCTTTGGTTTTCCTCAGACGAGAAAAATGTCTGCCAGGATCAGATGATGAACACACAGAACAATCATTGGCTTGCAGTGTCCCCAAAGCATGTACCAAGAGTGATAAAAATCAAACATCCAGTCAACATCATGGTGTTTGGAGTGATCACTAGTGATAGTGACACTATGTGTCCATTCATCTCCCCACACAGCCTCAGACTCAACATAGAATGCCTGGAGGAGGTAGTGCTGCCCTGGGTCAAGAGGGTGGCTGCTGGAAGGCCCTATATTTGGTAACAGGACTCTGCACCATGCCACACATGGCTGTCAGATAATGTCTACAACCACACCACCCCTAACACCTGGCCACCTAACTCTTCAGACTGCAACTCCTTGATTATTATGTGTGGGGTGCAGTTGAGCGAGAGACCAACAAAACTCCTTATAACACCAAAGATGAACTGAAGGCAAGGATTATGGCAGCATTCACCAACTTAAACAAGGAGGCCGTCCAGAAGAGTTGCAGGAAATTCTGAAGTTGTCTGGAATCCATGGTTGAAGCCAGTAGTAATTTTATTGAATGAATTTACTCTTTAGTATTTCAAGATATTTTTATGTAATTTGGTGAATATATCTCTTAAAATGAGATGTCAGTATTATTTTCATTTTTGAATAATTTAGACGACAATTTATTCACCGCACCCTGTATAAGAAAACTTTCTTTAACTTTAATTCATAGTTATTGGAAAATATGCAAACTGAAATCATAAAATATATAATCAAGCAACAAATCCTCTAAACTTACTGGCCTTGTGCAAAAATTTGAAATGATTATTATTACTATTATGTTGATACAATTCATTGTGGCATTATTACCAGCTCTGCAAAGATGGCACAAATGTTGAACTACAATTAATTTTGTTGATTAATGACCAAGTTCAAATCCTATCAGTCTTACTTTGACATTTTATCCCACTGTTTGTCTACTGCAGCTTTTCCATCACATCATCTGTGTATATGTGTGAATAAGTACAAATTGTTCGATGCAATAGAAATTTATACAGGGTCAAGGGGTCACCAACTAACTGGGGTATATCAAAACTCAAGTAAAGTATTGTGGGCAGAGACAACAACAGGACTTCTTGCTTCATATAAATGATATTCATGGCACATCATCATCATCGTTTAACGTCCGCTTTCCATGCTAGCATGGGTTGGACGATTTGACTGAGGACTGGTGAAGCCGGATGGCAACACCAGGCTCCAATCTAATTTGGCAGAGTTTCTACAGCTGGATGCCCTTCCTAACGCCAACCACTCAGAGAGTGTAGTGGGTGCTTTTACGTGTCACCCGCACGAAGGCCAGTCAGGCGGTACTGGCAACGGCCATGCTCAAAATGGTGTCTTTTAT
>NC_068981.1:106011191-106018421 GCF_001194135.2 Octopus bimaculoides
AGAATCTAAGATATTAGAAAAGCTATACTAAATTTTAAGCTTATAGAAAAACGTGATATTCACAATACTGTTATACAAATGTACAATTAATGAAAAATAAATAAGCAATTATGTATATGTATTTGTTTTGCAAGATTCCTGATGTGAAGATATATATTGAAACAGATATTGTTATATTTGGGGAGTTGCTGAAGAAATCACAGGATGTGTGACAAAAGATTTCAGACAAAGGACACTAAAATAAGAATAACAAGAGCACTCAGAGAGCGCAAACCTCCACCAAGGCAACACCAACATCCTCTCAATGATTAGCCAGAGATGATTTTTAAAATGAGAATATCTGAAATAAACTTTACTCTCACAAACGAGAATACTAAAAATGAACCCGACTGCTCTCAAAAATGAAGTAAAAAAAAAACAGAAAAATAATCCAGAATCCTTGTTCGGTACCTGATCGATCCCAATGGTAGTCATGGCATGTGAAGGTGGCTGTAGAAAATTTATTAACAGTAATAAATAGTTTATCCTTATCTAATACAAGCCAAAGTTATCAAATTCACCATTCAAAAATAGTTACAGCCTAAAGGGAGATAATTGAAAAAAACTTGAAAGTAAGATTGTAATCATGTATTAGTAAAGTAAATATAACAAATAATCCAGAATCCTTGTCCAGTATCAGATTGATCCCAAAATCTAATCAGTTCGTGCCAGTCACGAGGCCAAACATCCCTGAAAGTTTCATCCGAATCCATCCAGCGGTTCTTGAGATATCTTGTCCATGGACAAACAAACAAGCACAACTAAAAACAATACCTCTGCCTTTGTTAAGGCAGAGGTAATAATAAACCTGAAGTGAAGAACAAGTATATAGTGCGTGTGGTTATTTGGCAAAAATATTGTTTTTTTTTTCTTCTTCCAATTTTTAACTTTAAAGTAAAAAGATTGAGAAAAAGACTTAATCAATATATCTAAAATCTACCTACATCCCTTGTTAGTTTCTCTGTCATTAAGCTATGATTTTGCATTACTGTGTATAGATATTGTAATTTATTTTACAGATCAGCCGGTCACAGTAAAGACTATGCCTCATTGAGGAGGTCTAATAAGATCAAACTATGTTCAAAGCCATCAAAATATATGGAAATGATCAGATTTACATTTTTTTTTTACCTCACTACACAACTATTTCCAGTTAACTGACATTTTCATTCAGTCAACCCATTTGATGAATTGATATACGAAGTTGTTGCCCCTGCTTCTTACAGTCATGATTAATTGAAGTTCCTTTGCTTGTTATAATTGTGACTAATTATTTTCCATGGAAATGTCATCCTTGCTAATTTCCCTTGGTCATTATTGTAATTAACAGCTGAACAGAGACAGAGAATCTACATTAGAGAAATAATAAACTTCAACTTCAATCTGACTTTTCACCCTAAAATAATTTTTTTGAACCACAAGGATCCTCTACTTTTAGCTCTACTAAAACTCAGCAGATAAAGGGTAAATAATGCTGAACAGAACTTCATCACAGAGGGAAATGAATTTAAAATTGCAAGCCAATTAATCATGGTTATAAAAATGTTACTAATTACAACAGTGAATTATGCCACTTTGCAGTACATAATTTAGAGTTATGAGGACTTAGTCATAAAAGATTAAATGTCTTGATATGGATACAGATACAAGCTCATGACACTGCAGCTGATTGTATAGGCAAGAAATAACATGCTTAGTTTCTCTGCTTGTGTCTTACTGAATGCAGAATATCTGGAATATTGTTGTGGCATAACAAGGACTTATAACAGTTCAATATTTTTCAGAGAGGGATGAAAACAGGTTTCATGAATCAGATTGAATTTTCCCTTGACGTAGGCGAGCATGTTTCTAGAGGAGCAAAAAAAAAAAAAAAAAGCAAAAGAACAACATATGTGGAAACTCCTTATTTTTTACAATCTGGTACATTGTTCCAACAACTTTCAAATGAAAAGGATAACACCAGATCAGTGATAGTCAGCTGTGACAAGTTTTGGGTTTTTAGATGACTTTGGAAAAAAATCTACCAAGTATTTACATAAAACTGAAATATATGTGTACATATGAAACTCCAATAACAGGATTATTAAAGAAATTAAATTTCAATATCCTAAGCTGAAAAGATCTGCTATCACAGAACCAGATCACAGTGGAAGGGTACACAGAAGAAAGCAAAACGAAAACAATTAGCTACAGTACCTTTATGATCATTTGTCTGTTTCACTCGCTGATTAAATAAACTCTTCTCTTCCAAATGCTGTACTTCAGACAAGCCCTGGACAATTTCAAAGACCGTACCATCTAACAAAGCATGAGCAAGGCCAGACAGCAAATCATATGGTACTCGCTGTTGGTATTTGCTGCAAAGGGCAAAGGAGAATGCAATAAGATTAAACAATTTATTCATATATATACTTTTCATTTCCTTAAAACGTTTTTGTAATAAACATACTGGCAAATCTATAACCAATAAGTTACATGACATAAAATAAATTACAATCATAGTTGGTTCAGTTCTCACTTTGAGTCAAATTGACATAGGGTTACATGAACAATTATTATACAGTAGTAAAAGAACTAACAACTTATACAGAATGACAGACAAGAACTAAAACTGACAAAATCACTACCAGACAGCCTGAGAGTAAAAAAAGGAATTAGGGAAAATAAAAAATTGCCATCAAAAGATAAATGAAAGCAAAAGTTATTTATAAAAAATATGAAAAATCAAATCTAAAAACAAGAAGCAGAGTGTGGATTGAGGGAGTAGCATGAATAAGTAGAGTGTACTGTGTACAAAATTCAAGATGAAGTCAAAAAACTTCACAAAGTGATAATACAGTTGGAAAGGAAACAAGAAGAATTTAGAAGTCACAGTGGTGAAAATGAAAAGAGAAACAAGAGTTATTAACCCTTTGGCATTCAGATTATTCTGGCACTCCGTTGGTTACGACGACGACAGTTCTGGTTGATCTGATCAACGGAACAGCCTACTCATGAAATTAACGTGCATGTATGTGGCTGAGTACTCTACAGGCACATGTACCCTTAATGTAGTTCTCAAGGAGATTCAGCGTGACACTGAGTGTAACAAAGCTGGCTCTTTGACATACAAGAACTACTCATTTATGCCAGCTGAATGGACTAGAGCAGCATGAAATAAAGTGTCTTGCTCAAGGACACAATGCATCGCTGGGAATTGAAACTCACAACTTTGCGATCATGAGTCGAATCCCCTAACCACTAAGCCACACACCTTCACACTGTCAAATGTAATGTTTATTTATTCACGTTGTTGTAATTTAATCAAGCATTATTTCATAAGTTTGAGATTTGGATGATGTGACTGTTTATTTTTAGAAGGATATTGCAGGATAATGTGAGTGTTCAGATGTGGCTGGTTTTAACACATAGCAGGTAGAATATTTGGGCTGGATATGGTTAATTGAAATGCTAAAAGGTTGAAGATAGTGACAAGGAAAATAAATGTTCACTTTTTATTCATTTGTTAGTTTGTGAAGAGGTTAGTGCAGTTGTTTGATTTTAGTTATTACAGATTCAATGTAGAAGATAAAATATGGACAACAATGAAATTCCATGAGTAGTGAACATTTTAGAAAAAGCATAAACCAGAGGAACAGTCAACTGCAGTTTTTCATACTTTTAAATGGCTGAAAGATAATCTTCTCCAGGATAGGTTACTAGTCTATTGCAAATATCTTGATGAGAAAACTCTATCATTTATTCACTGAGGCAATGCATAATTAACTCTCCTATTCTGAATCAGAGACAGTTGAAACTACAACTCATAAGCCAGTATTCCAGTGTCTAGTTCAATCAAGTAGAAACTCTTCCTACTGTAAGACACCTTGAGCAAATGTTTTCAACTATTAGCCCTGGGTCAACCAAAGCCTTGTGAATGGATGTGGCAGATGGAAACTGTAAGAAGCCTGTTGTATATACATATTTATATTGTGTGTTCTTATGTCTGTTCCCCATCACTGTCTGACAAAGGTGTTGGTTTGTTTACATCCCCATAACTTAACAGTTTGACAAGATATTGAGAGAATAAGTACAAAGCTTTAAAAAAATAAATACTGGGGTCAAATTGTTTGACTAAACCCATCAAGGTGGTGCCCCAGCATGGCTGCTGTCCAAATTTTTGGAACAAATAAAAGATAAAGATACATTCACAAGTATGCTACCATGATGAGGTCAGAATAAGACTAAAACTCATCCACAATTGTCCCTGCTCTTAATACACAATATTAATTCTTTTTTCTCTCAAATATCAAATTTATTTTTAATTAGCTTTTTAATGCTCCTTGCATTAAACACTAAAAAATTGTTTTTATGCAAAGTTGAATCTCAGAATGATTTATTCTCTACACTATTCTATTCTTCTACACCAATCAGTTGTAATCTTGTAATTTACTAAGTAATTCTTCCAAGTATAGTGAAGTCTATTCTTCATTGATGAAATCAGAATAAGACTAAAACATGTCTTGAGATGTCACTTTTATGGCAGGCTGGCATTAAAAATAATATCAAACATTGACAAACATTGTTTTATTTTCCCCTCTCAATCTCAGTTTGCTTCTCTTTTTTTTAAGCTCTCTACATTAAATATGTCAAGCCAATGCTAACTTAATTATAGTGTTCTTTAGATTTGGGCAGCACAAATGGAGTAGGCCAAAGATTGGCAAAAAGTGGTATGTGACCTACAAGATGCTCACTGATTTAAACCAGCCATATCTGGCCTAAATATTCTCTCTGTCTTATCTTCATAAAGGCCAGATATGGCCTCTCACACCTACCCAACAATGTCATTCTAAAAATACACATTAATATCATTGAAATCTCAAAGCTATGAGATAATGTATGATTAATTCAAAACAATATTAAAAAATAAGTGTTACACTTGACTGACTAATATGAATGCTAAAGGATTAAGATATACTGAGCTGGCAAGAAAGTAACTTAAATTTTTTAGTGTGAAATAAAAATCACTTTTTTTTCATACAAAGAATGAACTTAAATCAATTATATATATTTTCCATTTTGTTCAATGACCTTTTGCCATCTTTCTGGCAACTTCATGATTCCACGCTCATAGAACTTCTGGTCCTTATCAGCCAAAAACTGAAGCATGTGCAATTTCAAGTAATCATCATTATTGAGAGTTTTACCATTCAAAGAATTTTGCAAACTTCAAAGTAAATGGTAATCTGATGGTGCAGGGTAAGGACTATAGGGTGGACATGACATCACTTCCCAACAAAGCCTCCAATAATTTTTCACAAGTTAGCAAAGACATGTGTGATCTAGTGTTGTTATGGTAAAACACAATTCCTTTATGATTTGCCAATTCTGGTCATTTTTCTTTGATTGCTTCCTCCAGTTTAATTAGTTGCTGACAGTAAAGATCTGAATTGATCATTTGGTTGCTTGGAAGCAGCTCAAAATATACAACACCTTTGTAATTCCACCAAATTGACAGCATCACCTTTTTTTTAAGTAATTCAGCTTTAGGTGTGGTTTGTGATGGTTCATTACTCTTGGAACATGATCGTTTTCGATTGATGTTACTGTGAACATTCCATTTTCCATCACCAGTGATGATTTGTTTCATAAAAAGGTCAATTTCATTGCATTTGAGATGCATATCGCAAATATTGTTAAGTGAATCTCTTTCAATTTATGTGGAACCCAAATATCATTTTAAATGATTTTCAATTGTTGTGCATGATACATTTAACCTCTCTGCAATCTCTCACACTGTCACATGACAATCAGATTTAACTATCGCTTTTATTTGGTCATCATCAACTTCAGTAGGTCGACCAGAACATTGGTTGTCTTTGAGTGAAAAATCTCCAGAACGGAATTTTTAAAACCATTTCTGACATATGCATTCTGTTAAGCAGTAAAACACAGTAAACTTCACGTATTTATTTGTGGCCTCAGCAGCTTTTTTGTCTTTATAGAAATAAAAAAGTAAAATACGGGGAAAATGTTCGTTTTTGCACTCCATGTTAAAATTGAAACTGAAGTAACAGCTGTAAACAAAATTGCATGCAATTTGCTTCTAAGGTAAGCTAAAAACAATGGCTATCAAATGTCAAAAGGAAAAAATCATAACATTGACAAAAGTCATTCAAAAACATCGTAACTATATCTATTTGTGAAAAAGGAAATTACTTTCTTGCCAACCCAATAATATATATGTAAAGCAAAAGTAAATATAAAAAAAAATTAAAAGTGGGCCATTAAAAAACCCCAGAAATTGCTGATCCGTAGAGCTACGATGAAAACATTCCAGTCATGACCATCTCCACATTTTAGAATAGTTAGAACAGTAACAAATATGAAATATAATGGAATAAACTGTAATCAATTTCAAATAAATCACCAAAGTAGTTTACAGAGACATGGAACAAATAAAACCTATAAAAAAAAACACAAGAAAGCATTTAGCACTAAAAGCCAATGTGAGAGTTTCTCTCAAGGTATCTACTGCAGTATAGTTTGTTCTAACAGAACATCCACATTTAAATGGAGATACATTTTGGTTGAAAATTTTGGCACAAGGACTCTAAGTTCAGAAATAATGAAAGGCAAAGTCGTCCTCAGCAGAATTTGAACTCAGAATGTAAAGACAGACAAAATGCCACTTAGCATTTTGTCGGGCTGGCTAATGATTCTGCCAGCTCACAACCTAAAAGTTGGGATAAATATTACCTCTCAGTGTTAATACTGGGTCTGTTGCTAATATATATCAAAATAAACACCTCCTATACAAATGTAACAGTAGTATCAACTAAATGACACAAAAAAAGAACGATAAATAATGCACAAATGTATAAAAAACAAATCCACTTCATTAAGTTTGTACCCAGGAAATGTTTAGGATTAAATAATTGGTTTCATATTACCCAACCAAGCCTGTCAGTTAAGTGCTGCTGAAGTTATTTTTGTCTAAATCATTCAGGGTCAACAACCATTACATTTTAACTGTCCTGTTATCCTTTCAACTAACCTACTTATTTATTTTCTTTACACATTTTATTCTACCTATTTCTATCTCTATCACCACCTCTAAAAACACAAAAAACAAAAAAAAATGTTCTTGGGCCCCAAGTGTGAGAACGTAGTTAAGTACTTTTAGAAATCAGATGATTCTGGGTTTGATTC
>NC_068981.1:106019987-106020436 GCF_001194135.2 Octopus bimaculoides
ATATATATTAATTATCGTTGTCATTGTCCTCACTATTGTCATCATTTAACATCCATTTTTCATGTTGACATGGATGGTTCTACAGGAACTGGCAAGTCAGAAGACTGCATCAGTCCCCACTGCCTGCTTTGGCATGGTTCCTATAACTGGATGCCCTTCCTCATGCCAACTACCACTTTACAGAGTGTACTGGGTGCTTTTTATATGGCATTAGCAGCAGTGAAGTCACAAGATAAGAGGTCCCGCATCTGAGGAGGAGAGTAGTATTGAGGAATAGAAAAAAAGGAATCTTGTATTAGAGGGGAAACATGGTTGCCTCAGGTGGAGAGAGGGGAGATAAATATATATATTATAGTGGTGGAGGAGGGTGCAGAGCCAGTGGGGGTGTTGAGCATTTGGTTTTTATTTTATATTCTTAGTCAAATGTAGAAGGGCAGCACCCATGACAC
>NC_068981.1:106021393-106037781 GCF_001194135.2 Octopus bimaculoides
CATTGGATTATTTTTTCTTTAATTCATCAATTAAAAAAAATATCTCATCTGGGTGAGATTAGATTTCAAGTGTGGCTGTGTGATAAGAAGTCTGCTTCTGGGCCATATGGTCTCAGGTTCAATCCCACTGCATGGCACTTTGGGCAAGAGTTTTCTACTATAGCCCTGAGCCAGCCAAAGCCTTGTGAGTGGATTTGGTAGCTGGAAACTGAAAGAAGCATGTTGTGTGTGTGTGAGTGTGTCCTTGTATTTTTCCCCTACCACTGCTTGACAACCAACGTTGGTTTGTTTACGTCCCTGTAACTTGATGGTTCAGCAGATCAGACCAATAGAATAAGTACCAGATTTTAAAAACCAGTACTGGGGTTGATTCATTCAACTAAAACCCTTCACAGCAGTACTCCAGCATGGCTGCAGTTCAATGACTGAAACAAGATAAAAATTATCTAATTCACTACCCTAAATAACTGTTCCCCAATCACCATCACCCTCTTTTCTGAGATTTTTCACAGAGAGGAAACAGAAAATACAGCATATGTGAGGGTATCTATTATGCTTAAGAATAAAAAACAAAAATGATTTCCAAAGCTAATTTTTGCACTATCTTTTTTGTTTAAATTATTATCCAAAACAAGCCATAAATTCTTTACCAAACTGCCTAAGTTTATTTGGAATTTAACTGATTCTTACCTTGGTAACTCTCTAGCCATTTGTTGTAATTCATTAAGAAAGAAATAGTGCTTTTTTTGTAGAAGCTCTTTTCTTTCAATTTCTGAAGCATATGTATCCTCCATGGCTGAATATCCAAGTATAAAACTACATTCCTTTGAATAACCTAAACAAATAATAATAATAATAATAATAATAATAATAATAATAATAAAACCAAGCAAAAGAACGGCAGACAGATAATCATAAATACTATAAAATAGTTGATTTTCGAGTTACACACACACATACTACTATGCAACACCCCTTCAAAAACATACAGAAATAAACTCATACTGTAAATACCAAATAAAATGAACAAAACGCACAACATGTGCCATAGAAAGTTGATACCCAACAGAAGAACACAATCAGTGCAACATAAACAACACAATATAAAAAACTAATACAACAGAAGACTCAAACAAAACATACTAATACAATATAATATCCCCAAAATGCAGCACACACCACCCAGCCAGCACGGAGGTGCAACAAATGATGCAATAGAAACTTGCTTGAAACTATCAGATATTGAAAAATCATAGTGGTGATGACGATGGTGATGACGATGGTGAGGAACATTACCTTACCTCAGTTTATGACAGACAAGAGTTTCCGAAGAACTCTGGTTGTAACAGCGAAAATGAAGCTTTAAGGGAAGGCCTCTCACTTGGCAGTGGATCAGTAAAGATACAGACTGACCACAGCTGTCATCCTAATACAGCATCAGCAAATAATAGAGTAAGGAGGAGGAAGTGGACCAGTGAAGAAAACAGGATAGTGATACAGTGCTACTTAGAAAGTGAACCTAGAAGGGGCTATAGAAAATGGATGTTAACACTTTGGGTAGAGTAGGGAATGTTTAAAGTGACAGAGCAGAGATTAGTTGATCAAGCTAATGCTATTAGGAGAAGAAAGTGGATGACAGAATTGGAGGTAGAAGAGATCACAAGAGAACTGGAAAAGAAAGACTAGGCAGTGGGAAAGACAAACAACAACATAAGAACTTAAAGAAGAACTTAAAGAAGAACTTAAAAGAAAAAATAATAATAGTGCTACCAATAACGAAGTGCCAACTAGTATCAATGATTTAAGTGATTTAAGTAAGGAAGGTCAGAAGATTTTAGATGAGTTGGAGGAAGTAATGAGTAAAGAGGTAAGAAAAAGATTGCCAGCATTAAAAGGTATCAACAGAAGGAAGCTACAAGAAATGACTAGGAAAGTAGATTCTGTTATCAGTAGGACAGATACTAAAAATATAGGTGACACTAATTTACTGATCTATGCAAGAGGGGGAGTAATTACCAGAAAATCAGATATCTTACAGGGAAAGATTAAAAAAGAGCAAATGTGGAAAAGAAGACAAGAAAATAAAATGAAGCCTTTAAGACAAGATTTGAGTAGAATAGAAGCCTGGAAAACAAACAAGTTAGGAGCCACAAGATGCAAATCTTGCCTCAAGGAAAGATACTTAGTGAAAGAGAAAGGATTTGGGACAATAATAGAAGAGTTGAAACAGTGTAACATAGCAGTAGCAAGCAAGCTCCCAGATATCACAAAAGAATAGATCAGTATTAACAGAATAGATTATTTGAGACAGACTAGAGGAGATTTTATGACCAAATAAATAGTGGAAAACGAAGTACTGAAAATGAGAAACCTAATACAGAGGAAGCTAGAAAGTTCTGGAGTAATATTTGGGATAAACCAGCCAATCATAATGTAGATGCAGTATGGTTAGAGAAAGTGAGGAAAGAAGTAGTGAGTGAGAAGCAACCAGATCTAAGATTAACTAATGCATTAATGAGTAAAGTGTTAGGAAAAATGTCGAATCGGAAGGGCCTAGGACCAGATTTAGTTCAAGGGTACTGGCTAAAGGAATTCAGTAGTTTACATGGGGGGACTGAGGGAACAACTTCAGGATTGCCTTAATGGAGGAATAATACTAAATTGGATGACTAGAGGGAGGATAAGAGCAAGGGTAATACAGCCAGCAACTAGAGACCAATCACTTGCTTACCATTAGTGTGGAAGCTGTTAATAGGAATGCTTTCAGAAAGCATTTACAAGCACCTTGACAAGCAGAATTTACTACCAGAAGAACAGAAAGGTTGCAGGAGGCTAGAGGAACGCAAGATCTATTATATATAGACAAAGCAGTTGTAAATGAAGTAAAAAGAAAAATCTAACAATAGCATGGATAAGTGAATGTTTAAGTATATTCAGTATAGCAGACAACATAAGAGAATAAATTAGCTGCAGCATGAAGAAATGGAAATTAGATCTATACTCAGGTGACACACTCTTCGGGAAAGTTAATATCAAAAGAGAAATTTTCCTGGGGGACTTGTACCCTTTAAAATTTGCCTTATGTTTGATCCACCTCAGTTTAGTATTAAGGAAGGTAAATGCAGGGTGTCAGTTTAGAAATAGTAAGGGAAAAATTAACCATTTGCTCTACATGGATGATCTGAAGCTTTTTAGTAAGAATGAAAAAGAGAGATTCCCTAATACAGACTGTAAAACTCTTCAGGAAGGAGGAGAAATATGTTTGTGAGTTATTAACATCATACCCTGAAGGGATGAACAAAATGACAGGGGAATTTCATCATATTTACACAAAACTGATTAAATATTCTTCCTTTTTTTCTTTTTGCCAGTTGTAAACTTGAAAATTGAAGACTGATGATGTCATTCTGTCAATATTGTTCAAACCAATAAAATATCTATTGTAATTGCATCACACTCTTCTATTGTCTATTTATCTTTGTGAGGAGTTATAATAAACCTTTTAAAATAATAATAATAATAATAATAATAATAATAACACACGCCAGAAAAGGTCACAGAAAACGAGAAAGCAACCATACTCTGGGATATGCCAATACACACAGATAGAGAAATTAAGGCAAATAGACCAGATATAGTTGTCAAAGATCATGAAGAAAAAAAATGCTTTCTAATTGATGTATCAATACCAGCAGATGACAACGTTTCTCTAAAAGAAATGGAAAAACTTTCAAAATACAAAGACCTGGAAATAGAGGTAACTCGAATGTGGAATCTAAAAACAGAAACAATTCCTATCATAGTAGGTGCCTTAGGTATAGTAAAAAAATATTCAGACAAATACATAACAAAAACACCAGGACTTACAAATATATATAACATACAGAAAATTGCACTACTGGGCACTGCACACATCCTACGCAAAACACTTTCAATACTGTAACCATAAGAGCATCACAGCAAACCACAGCACATATCCAAGGCGCACAGAGCTGCGCTTGGTAGTGAAGTAAAAGCACGTTATAAAACTAAAACTACTGAACAATAATAATAATAATGGTTTCAAATTTTGCCACAAGGGCAATCGATTACATCAACCCCAGTGTCCAACTGGTACTTAAGTTATCGACCCTGAAAGGATGAAAGTCAAAGTCGAGCTCAGTGGAATTTGAACTCAGAACATAGCGGCAGACGAAATACCGCTAAGCATTTCACCTGGTGTGCTAATGATCCTGCCCGCTTGCCACTTTAATAATAATAATAATAAATGATGATGATGATGATGATATAATCACTCATGTCAATTTTGATGTATGTGTGTTTGAAGGAAAAGATTAAAAAAAGAAGGTTTAAAAATAAAAGAAACTGCAAAGCTTTTATTTGCAACGATGCATGAATACAATTTGAGTTCTGGGATGAATTTTGCTTTGAAGTCACAATGAGGACAAAGATGATTTTGATTTTATCTGCAGAACAGCTTTGTTGTTCTGCATGCACCTCAGATAGTCCTGCCTGAAAGCACTTCTATGCTTGTAGAGTGTCAGGTGAATCATGCTGAAACAACATGTCTGATACTCTGCTGAAGTTGTTTGGAGCTTCATCTGTTTTTACACAGACAGTATAAAGAGAAATTCGGTTCTCTGACACAAAATGTTGCAGTGAATCTCATTCACATTCTAGTGTACAGGAATGTGTTAAAAATGTACCACTTATTTTGATCTTGACAGCTTCATTTGATTATTCTGAATTAATTCCAGCTTAGTAAGCCTCTACACACATTAGCAAATGCCCTGTTTGCAATTTTCTCTATAAGAACAGAAGTTCCTGTCAAGCTTTGAATAATTTTGATGCCATCTATCACTGAGTAGGTAAAATCATACTAAAACATCATCATTTAATATTTGTTCTCCATGCTAGCATGGGACAGACAATTTGACAGGAGATGGCCACATATCGTCATCCTCATCATCCTTTAACATCCATTTCCTATGCTGGCATGGTATGGACGGTTTGACCAGAGCTGGTAAGCTGCACAAAGTTCCACTCTGATTTGGCTTGGTTTCTATGGCTGGATGCCCTTCCAAATGCCAACCACTTTACAGTGTGTGCTGCATGCTTTAATGTGCCATTGGCATGGGTGCTTCTACATGGCAGCAGCACAAGTGCTTTTTACAAGGCACCAGCACAAGACTCTTGCAGGCCAATCCTCTTCATCAGGGATGCAGCCTTCACATTTCTGCTGTGGATGATGGGTCTTTTTGATGACAGCAAGGTACTAGGTAATTTGATCCTTTGTTATCTTATCTGAAAGGTTTTGTATTTTGAGGTCATCCTTCAGTACTTCATCCTATGTCATCCTGGGTCTCCTTGTTCCACAAGTTACATCCACTTTGAGTGAATGGCACTTCTTTATAGAGCTGTCAGCATCCATCTGCATCACATGACCAAACCAGCATAGTCTTCTCTCTTGTACACTGCATCTAATTCCTCTTATGCTTAACTTCTATCTCAATACACTAACACTCTGTAGCATGTGTACACATACAGTACACATCCAGCAGACCATATTATATTCATAAATATATATGTATATATGTATATATATATATATATATATATATATATATATATATATATATATATATATATATATATACACACACAGATATCCTGTATATATACAGGTAGTGTGTGTTACACTCTCCTTGTCTTGACATGGCGTGATAATTGTAAACGAATGTCTCCATCATGCAAGCACTCCTTCATTTCCAATCTTTCATGAAAACGTGTCATATCACAGGGAAATATTACCTTACTTGGAAACAACTGCCAGATGGCGACAGGGAGAGCATACAACCATAGAAAATTTGCCTTAACAAAATTCCGTCTGACCCATGCAAGCATGGAAAAGTGGATGTTAAAACAATGTTGATGATGGTATGTAGACTTTTTAGTTTTATTACCATTAATACTTATATAAATTAGAAATTCTATGATGACAAAAATAAATAAATAATATACAAAATTCTCAATTGTAAAAGTTATAAATCATAAAAAACAACAGGAAATATTTGCTGGCTTGAATGAAAGAAAGAAGAATTTGATAGTTAAATGATGTAATGATTTGACAAAAACAGACATGAAAATAATGTTGAAGAGTTTATTTGTGGCTATATCCATACTGAAAGAATAAAACTGTTAATTAAGAAATATAGCCAACAGTTTTGATGCATCAGGTCAAAAACACAATAGCAACAAAAAAGCCAAAAATAATAATAATTGTCATTATATCAAATTTTGTACAGTTATAAAGATATTATGTAAAGGCAAATATAATTGATGGAATAAAAACTAGGGTGATCTATGAAGATTGACAACTAAATTTATAGAAAGCTAGTTGCTCAAATAATATATCTGAATAGCTTGTAAAATACTTAGAGTTGATAACATTTAATGTTGGCAATTAAAATGAGGTAAAAGTTGCATTTGGTATAATTGCACAAGATGCTTGATTAAGTGCCATTTTGGGGGGCAACCCAAACCATCTTATCAATGATTGTGGAATCAGATATTAAGGTCACTTGATATTCATGCTGATTTAATCACATGATCTGTTGAGTCTGATCATATGAACAACATTTTCTAGGAGGAAAAAAAAAACAAAATGATGAAATGTTTTTCTTCAGCAAGTTATTTTTTTTAAGGATAAAATCTAACTGGAACAACTATGCATGGATATAGTTGCCGTATGTCAATTTAAGGTTCAATAGGAGAAGAATCAGGTAATGATATAAGACTTGTAGAAGACTAGTAGGATGTCTAATAATAAAATATGGGACTGGTTGGTGGCTGAAGGTCAAAAGGTTTACATTCTGAGCACAAGTTTTCCAAATTTCTTGCTAGCTCAAGCTACATGTTTATTTTGAATTTAGTAATGATACATATACAAACATATACAACATACACAACATATACAAACATACAGACCATCAAAGGTGCCTCTATGTGGCCACTCAAGCTACAGGAAATAAATCATACTCTACCATCTTAAACAAAGAAAAGATATAATAGATAATACAGACTTAGATGTACTCCAAAAATATAGGGTGATCACCAGTGAAATATCTTTAATCACAAGTCTTTTAATCAGATTTGATCTAGGGATGAATGACAACAGACACAACCATTCTATATAGTTTAAGATTTGAATCCTTTTCATAGCATGATTGCCAAAGTAGTGGCATTTTTGAAAACCAATCTAGATGCATATCTTAAACTGGACAACTTTGTAGGAGTAACGTGATTAATAACAACATTGGAGTGATTTGACCATGACACATCAGTAAGAGCAATAAAACATAAGCAAGCAAAGATATCGATGTGTTTTCTATCTTCTATAATTTTAAGAAATTAAATAATAATTTCCCAGAATTTCCTTTTTCTATTGTTTTTCATTCAATATTCATACTAAGCTCACTCTGATAAGATTCTCAATTATTTACATTATTTACAACTGACGGATATTTGTCCTCATCTTGTTTGTTGTTAACACAATGTTTCGGCTGATATACCTTCCAGCCTTCATCAGGTGTCTTGGGGAAATTTTTCCTCAAGACACCTGATGAAGGCTAGAGGGTATATCAGCCAAAACGTGTTAACAACAAACAAGATGAGGACAAATATCTGTCAATTTTAAATAATGTTGATAATTCCACATCTCTTAAATATAGAATTGCAAGATTCTCAATATTTTGAAACAATGATACAACTATTATAGAAGACAAGAAGCAGTTAGCCAGAGTACCACAAGCATGGAGAAAAGACACAAAGCAGGAGAGGTCAAGTGACAACAGAATACCAGACCTCTATATCTTACAGATGAGTGGGCATGTCTTCAGGATAGATCAGACAAATCAGCATTGAAGAGGATGAAAAACAATAGTGTAACAAAAAAATCAAATTGTAACAGACAGTCAGCCAGTCAGTATGATGGCTGGAGCATACAATGTACATCATGCAAAGAAGGTAAAGTTTAATATTTTTTTACCTTACATTGGGGTTAAATTTTAAGGTCAGTATAATAAAACTCAAACTGACAAGACTGATTCCCAAACAAGCTGGTACAGTGATAAATGCCTACTGGTAGCATGTCTCATTATAGCACTATGCCTGACAGAGCTAAAAGCACTTTTCTGCATCTCACTTCATAATTACTTTTGGTAACAAATTCTGGTGAATTAATTTGTATGTTGTATGGATGGTAGCCTCACAACATAATGGAGCACCAATTCCTGATTATGTGGAAAGCAAAAATTAGGAGTGGCTAAATGACAGTAAATGTTTCCAATAGTAAATTGGAAGATATCCTTGTTGGAAGGTGGCGAGCTGGCAGAAACGTTAGCACGCCAGGCGAAATACTTAGCAGTATTTCACCTGTCTTTATGTTCTGAGTTCAAATTCTGCCGAGGTCAACTTTGCCTTTTATCCTTTCAGGGTCAATAAATTAAGTACAAGTTGTGTACTTGGGTCAATCAAATCGACTGCCCCCCCCCACACACACTCCCCCAAAATTTTGGGCCTTGTGCCTAGAGTAGAAAAGATATCCTTGTTAGTTTTGGTTAAGGTTGGGCGAAAATGAATTTGTTGAGATCTGGGAGAATGCCTTTAAAGATGGTATTAATAAATGTAGTGACAAATGAAATTGGTTGTCATTTTACTCCATACTGAAAAATAGGCTTTGATATGCTGGAGGTGCAAACTTTTAGCACAGGATCAAGAACTATCTACAAATGAAAGAATTGTATCACAAACTTTCTTGACACTGACTGATGAAATCTGCATGACAGAAATTAATTCAGTATTAGGCAAGGGAAGACTGGAGAAGCTGAAAGTTATTCCAAAGAGTGCCTGTCTGCGGGACAGAAAAGAAAAAAAACAGTACTGGAACTTTCATACCAAATTCCTGTAGTCTACCAGTGATGGTTAATTTGATACTTATGTCCTTGATATCAGAAGAAGGCATGGCTGCAGGAGCAGTAGTAGTTGAATTGTTGAAGGTTATTCATTGAAAATTTGGATTTGAATTATGTTTGTCATAGATAACGTATTATTGAATTTGTCTTGTAGAACCTGAAAATAGGAAAAGGATAAATAGCTAAAATGCCCCAGAGTTGATAGCATCATCGAAAGCCTTGACAAATAAGTTGGCTAAAAATTCAAAAGAGGAAGAGCCAGCTTGAATTTTTTGGAGGACCGTCTGGAGTTCCGTTTTGCTTTGAACAATAAACGAGAAAGTTGTCTGCCAGTAGACTGTCCTCAGAAGCAGAATAAATGTTAAGATAACTCAAAATTGAGCCTATCTTTATTTTTTTAGTCAAAGGTATTAATAGAGCAAGGGAAAACCCCCGGCAGTTACAATATTCATAACCTCCCTTAGTAAAAGTTTTAGATAAAACAGTTATAAAGTTTATTACAATAACAGATCCTTGCACAGAGTTTCACAGTTTTCACTGATATGGAAGTGAATTTTGGAAATGCTAAGGGGACAGGGAACTAGCAAACTGTTAATCTTTATCTCGTTTGACACTTTCGCACTAAAGGGAAACAACAGCGTCTGTGTTGTGATAATCAACTTCCACAAACAATTTTAAAGAATTATTCAATTGCCTATACAGTTCTACTTTTTGAAAGAATACGGTGTTTTGTGTTTAGGATTAATAAAAATAGCACGGCTTGGCTTTCAAAATAGCTTGGTTTGGGAAACAAAGCAAATTTCGGGAAGACGGGGGAATTAGTCAACGATTTATCGAGAACAATATTTGCAGTCGTTAAGGGACTTCAATGCAGCAGGTTTCGGAAACTATAATTTAGGGTTCTTTTTTACTTCACATTTTTTTTTTGTTAAACTTCAGCATCTGGAAAAACGTTATAATTCTGTTATAAAGTATGGTTAAAAGGATAAAGGAAGCAACATTTTTTAATTTTATTTTTTCACTGAATTGGAACCTTAAAACATTTTTATTAGCTGTTCATGCGAAGGGCATCAGTAATTGTATTTATTTGATCTTAGTGTGACACGAAGTTAAAATCTTTGAGAAACACAACCTTAGATTTTGGTTTAAACTTTAAATATAGATTTTGTTGTATATCAGAAATTTAAAACAGTAATAATATTTTAGATATCTCTTTTAAGGATAGCTATTTTGTATAATGGAAACACATTTTTCAATTTCCCGAATGTATAAACTATCTGCTTGCTCTTGTGCTTTAAAAAATGTTTATAACTAAAACTTAAGATGTGCTATCATAACGAAAACAAAACAAAACACTTTAGTGAAGAAATGCTAAAGAACAAAATCTATTTGTATATGAAAACATTTGATTTTGATTAAGCCTTGATTTCTTTTCTAATCCATTTATATTAAATGTATTCTAGGGAGAAACTTTTTTCACAAGAATATATTTAAATACCTACCAAAATAGGTGATCAAAATGTTTGGATTTAATATTTCACCTTCGTTAACGAAGGCATGGCATAGAAGTCACTTCCGTTTCCGGTAATACTGTCAAAAACAAAAACCAATGTTTTTAATTTCTAAAGTAAACATTCGGATGGTTATTAAAATGGTTGTCTGATTCTTAAGTACCTAAAACACTGCTGGAATATTCCTTGCTTTACTTTCATTCTCTCATTCAGTACTTTGCAAAACCCATTTGCGTGTGTGTCTGTCTTTTTTTTATTTAGAGAGAGTGTTATAATTATTTATTTGCGGGTGAGTGTTCTACAAACGTCTGTTTGTGTTTCTTTTATGTCTGTTTGGTGTAAGAGAACATTGAATATCTTTGATATTGAAGCCTACTCACATACACACGATATTTTAAATCATTATAAGAATATTCATTTATCCTTGTACTGGTTCTCTCTGCGAGGGATCGCCGGCATAACTACAATTTGTTGCTCCTCCGCCCCACCGATATTTTAAAATTCAATTTTACAGGGATATGTTTTCGAAGATACAGATTACAGTTTCGTTGATAACGCTGAATGTATAGTTTACTTAATGTTGATGATCCAACAGAAATCTGGAAAAAGAAATTTATGATGTAATGAGAGAGTTAACGGAAAATAGTGGTAACAAAGTTCAGGGTGAAAGTGAAAAACTACACAAAATTCACCTTTCTGTTCATTTTTTCCTAAGTTTATCAGCATAATAATAATTTACATCTTAAAAAATGTGTTTCCGAAAGATTTAAATTTAAAAGATATACTTTTTTGACGATATTAGAGGAAACGAAGTTATGGGCACCAAACTGTTGTTAAACCACTATTGTAAAGCATAACTTCAGTGCCAGGTAAAATATATAAATAATTAAAATAGTTGAAGCCTAGGAAATTAGTGATGCTCTGTATCGACAAATACTAAGAACGAAACGTTAACAAAAGACGGTAAATTTAGTAAATGTTTCGGGCAGTTATAAACTATTTTTACGTTAGAAATAAATAAATACATAAAATGAAGTCAGGTTTCTGTCACAGCAACTTATACTCTCATCAAATTTCTTCAACTAAATAAAATGTTATTATATAAACGAAATAATATTCCATTTTTATGACCTAAACTACAAATATTATATTGGCGGTGGGGAGGGGCACAATGAGGAATATTTACTGCATTTTTGACTTTGAGAAAAGGTATACTTTTTACGAATGTTCACTACCTTACTATATTAGCTAAGTAAACAACCTTCTCTAAAAGTATTAAAAACACTATAACATATACAGAACACTATTTCAGAAAATTATCTCCTTTCCCTTTGAGACAAATTTAGCAAGAGCAAAATGACTAAGACAAGGTAAGATAAATTTGCCTCTTCAATTCCCCATTACATTTGAACAAAAAACTCATACACATCAATATACATCTTTAGGCACCAGAAAGATAGAGATGCGACAAAAGTTTAAAATATGTAGGACAAATGAAAGAGGGTTGTGGAAAAATGACACATGATATGAAATTAACAAAACTCGACTAAATCTAAAGACTCAACATAAGATTTTCTCTATAACTTCATGATCTGCTGAAGTGGCTCTTCCCATACCATGCAGTTAAAGAGAAGAAATTATTGAAAATTAGTCATTATTCATTTGGATGTATTTTAGACATAATTTTTGGAAAATTGAAAATTATCAAATTAAACATTAGTGTGGGGAAAAAATTGACTTGCAATCCAACAGAGAAAAGAATTTTGATTGTTGAACACCAAAAATTATCCAGATATTTTATTAACAACCTCAATTGCAATCCAGTCAAAATTGAGGAAAAATTTCTTGAAAAAAAGTACTTGTCACCTGTTTCAAACTCTTTCAATTTCCAACAACAACAACAGCTATGCTGACCAATTTTTATTCCTAAAGATGATGCAACAGTACAAAATGATGATGCAATACATGCAATGTAATGATTTCAAACAGGGAGGGAGAAAATGAAAAATCAGAAATTACTAATTTTGCTCTACTTACCAATTTTACCCATCCAATCCCTACTCATAGCTCTTAAGATATTTGCAGTGTTTGAAAATTCTGTAACAGGACAGTCACCTGAGAGGTCATGGACAGGAAGTCAGAAATGCTATTGACAACAAGGAAGCACAATCATCAGTAAAGATGGGACAATCATGTATGTATGTATGGATGGATGAATGGATTAAGAAAGAGTGAGATATTTAAAAAAAAAATCACTGAGTTTAATTACTTGGGGACACTATGTGCATTAAAAATAATAGTTAGGTTAGCATTAGCATATTTAATGAGAACACTTCAGCATACTGCAACTGGCTTATCTCTACTGGTTATAGACCTATATGTCCACATCAGTAGAAGTTGGATTTAATGGGACCCCTGGACCAATAGGTTTTGGAGGCCCTGACAAGTTTGCTAATTCAAAACATAAGATAATAAAGAGGGGCTCTATTAAATCTAGGGGCTGCAAAACTGAAAAGGGTTGTAGTGGTGATTTGAAATTGAAATGCAAAGTAACTGGTCAAATATCAAGACTGTTTCACATGCTCAGTCTATTAAGCAACCAATCAGCATGAAACCATTGCATGATTCAATCTTCTGCTTGTATCCAACAAAATGTTGCTTCTGGTGTCAACACTCTTTGCAGAGCATTGAGATCAGCCCATCTCATTCACATGTCTCACCTCTTACCAGGTAGAATGTTGAGACAGCTGCGCATTGTGTCTCCATGCTTACCACTGTCAAACAGTTAAGACAGTTAAACTCTATGTGTTGTCAGTTACTTTAACGTGCAGCCCAAGAGACATATTTTCATTCAACTCAACCAGTCGTCATCTCAGACCAGTCAACAAAAATCCACTTGCAACAGGGTCCTGATAGATTCAAAGTGTCTCCATAAATTTCATGGCTTTTTAAATTTAAAATGGCCCAATAAATCAAAAGAGTGCTCAATAATTTTAAAAGAACTCTATTGGATTAAAAACAATTTAAACAAGTTAAAAAAATACAAGTTATTTGATTTCTGTAAATGTATTTTTTATAATTTTTAACTCCAAGCTTCTCTGAGTTAAAGGGGCTCCTGGGACAATGCCCATATTGACCCACACATAAATCCAGCCCTAGGCACTCCTTAAGTCAGGGAATTAATCTTGGCTATCAGTAATGAGACAGAACTTGAACATAGAATAACCACTAAATAGCCCCTGTAACATTAAACCTCAGCTGAAATATCTTGGTGTGGCTGTGTAGTAAGAAGTATGCTTCCCAATCACATGGTTCTAGGTTCAGTCCTTCAGTATGGTATTTTGGGCAAGTGTCTTCAATAGTAGTCCCAGGCCCACAAAAGCCTTCTGAGTGAATTTGGATGGAAACTGAAAGAAGGCTGCCATATGTTGTGTGTATATACCCCACCACAGCTTGGCATCAGGTGTTGATTAGTTTGTGTCCTATAACTTAGCAGTTTGGCATGGCTGTAGCTCAGTGACTGAAACAAGAACAAGGTAAATAGCGTTGAACTATAGTAGTACTTTATTTACATTTTAGCAGCATAATATATGTGCAAAGAAATAAGTTTGGTACTCCTGAACTACTTTTGCTAATTTCATTTTGTTTTTAAATTTTTATTTCAATACATACATACATGGTTGAGCACATCCTCTTCCTCAACTGCTTTTTGTTTGCAGGAGATTTTTACCATCAGATCTCAGGAATGGCCATGGGAATGAGAATGGGTTCCAACTATGCAAACCTATTCATTGATGGCTATGTTGAGACCCAAATATTCTCACAGTTCAATGTCCTACTCCTGAGCTATATGGTCATTATATCGATACAACCTCACTCTCCCATGAACATCTTGACTCCTTTCTTTCCTTCGTCCAGTCCTTTCATCCTACCTTTGAATTCTCCTGCACTGTCTCCAACTCCTCCATTGAATTTCTTGACATTTCTGTTAGCATCCACCACTCTGCTCTTACCACCTCCATCAACTACAAACACACAGACTCCTATCTCAACCTTTCCTCCTCCCACCATATCCACATCTGCACCCTCTTTCTCTATCTACACCAGCTCTGCAGTGCCGACCATGACTTTGAAACCCAGTCTCAACTCACTTTCAGTCTCAGTCTCAATTCACTTCATTCTACATGGATATACCCTCACCATTATCCAAACTGCCCTTGCCCATGCACGATCCACTGACTGTTCCTCTGCTCTCTCTCCCTTAAACCCACCCCACCCTTACCCACTTCCCTCTTCCCCTCACTTACCATTCTTCCATCCTACCCCTCCAACAGACCATTATCAAGCCTTCTGTTAGCTCCTATCCAACACCTCCCCCTCCGACATCTTCCCAAATCCACTCCTTTTAAGTGCAGGCATGGCTGTGTGACAAGAAGCTTATTACCTAACCACATGGTCCTGGATTCAATCCCTGAGTAAGATGGTACTGTAGACAAGTGTCTTCTATTATAGCCCCAGGCCAACCAAAGCCTTGTGAGAAACTGAAAGAAACCTGTTGTATACATATGTTATGTATGTAACTATGTGTGTTTGTGTTAACCCCTACTGCCACTTGATGTTGGTTGGTTTATGCCCTATAACTTAGCAGTTCTAACAAGAGATTGACAGAATAGGTACTTGACTTCAAAAAAATAAACAGTGGGGTCATTTTGTTTGATTAAACACTTATCCGAGCATGGTCGCAGTCCAATAACTGAAGCAAGTAAAAGATAAAAGACCCACAAAACTGGTCACAGGCCCGATTATGTAGTTAAGAAGTTTGCTTTAGATGATTTGGGGTTCATTGTCCACTGCCTTGGACATGAATTTTCTATCATAGACTTATTCAATGCTTGGTGTGTGAAAACTGGTAAAAAGAAACGGTACAGAATCCTGTTATCAGTGTTATTTTCCACCATCATGGTTTTTACATAAGCTTTTTCCATACTTATATGGATTGCACAAGATTTCTTGAGGTATTAAATGACCAGATGCTCACCCTGACAATAACTCTTGTCATAACATCTTGGCATGTTGAACTGCTAAGTTGGTGGTCTTTTTGTTTATGAAGGACATAAATAATGTTACCACTGCTCGGGTGATATCAATGTAATAACACACACACACACACACTCAATTTCTAAATTTCGTAAGTTATCAGTCGACATTAATGCTACTGTAGAAAACATCTGCCCAAGGTGTTACATCAGAGGATTAAATCCAAAACCATGTGGCTGCAAAACAAAGTTCTGTGTCATGTATATGATGAACTTCTGCACTTTTCCAATTATACATATACATGTGACATTCTATTGTAACAGAACTGATGGTGTATAAAGAAATTGTAACAAAATAGCTATACAACTGTTATAATGAGATCACTGAAAACAATGTAAAGACACACTGTTCTTTGAGCATGCTCTAAACATATGCAGAAGAGGATGAAGAAGTAGAAAAAGATAGAAAATAAAGGGCAAAATAAGTATAACTGAATGGCGTAAGAAAAGAACAAAAGAAAAATCTTGATGTAATTTGGTTAGGGCTTGGGTAGTGAGTTCTTTTCATCCTATCATAAAAACTCATTTTGATGTCATTGGCTGGCCGCCCACACTTTTTTCTGCAAAATAGGGGTAGTTTATCCTGTTCAGGCTATATTATTAGCATTATCCTGCGTTAGAGAATTTAAAATCGCTTCTTTAACTTTCTAAGACATCTCAACGCTTCTAAAAGCAAACTTCGTTTGTTTGTTTACGTTTATTGTAATTTGAATTTATATATATATATATATATACACACACACATACTGGGTGGTGCAAAAGTAGGTATACAGTTATGAAAAACATGTAGAATACTCATTTACTTTTAT
>NC_068981.1:106038120-106043145 GCF_001194135.2 Octopus bimaculoides
TATATATATATATATACATATATATATATATATATAAATATAAATATATATATATATATATATATAATCTGAAATGTATGGTCTTACCAATCGGTTTCACATAAAGAATACAATGGAGTGTTAGGTAACAAACTGATTATATAACTCTATACTCACCAGAGTTAGCCAATATGGAAGGAAATATGGTGACTGCTCTCTATTGTCGGAGGTGGATTAGCATAACTGGTCAGTAGTTGTTGTGGAAAAGGTGGTGGAACGAAAAAGGGGCCTGGGGATTAGTTTAGGAGATATGTCCCTTGGTTGGGTATGCTGTGAAGCCAACAGGAGATATCTTGAAGTGGGGAAAGTGTGTATTATTAATGTGGTGTTCTTGTGGGGATGGGGTGTGTGGCATGTGTAGCGGTGTCATATGTATAATTTTTTCTGGCGGTGCAGGTATATATAGCCGTGTTCATTGGTCTGTTTTCTGTCTGTAAAGGATAAAGTTGGGGGTGTGGGGGTGGTATGTTAGTGTGCGGTATGTAATGTATATGCATGTCAGATCTGCGTATATGTGGGGGTACAATTTGTGTGAAGGGGTATGTGTTGGTGGGGAGACAGTTTATTTTGTGGGGTATCCGCCTTATAGATGTGTGTACGAGTGCCTTGGCATGTGCTTTGGTCAAACTCCTTTTGCCAGGCTCAAGGTCATTGGTGGAAGGTCGTTTGCAGAAGGCTGAGGTAGGAGACCTGTGGCTGTAGACATGATGGGGTATGCAGGTATGATAGAATGTACTTCCTTTCATGTGGGCAAGGATTAAACACCTCATTCCTGCTATTCAGGTAAACATCCGGGCATTGGGTACCTTTTAAAATCGCTCTCTTCTCAGCCAGGCATAATCTGCATTTCCTGCTGCTATTGAAGTATGGTTTGCCTCTTTCTAGGATCTTCCACTTTATGCTGTACTCTGTGGTGCTTTCTTTCATAGTCTAGACATGCTTGGCTAGGGTTGTGGTGTTACATCTCTCTGGGATGTCGAATGAGAACTTGTTATTAAAGCAGATTCTGAAGGGGCCCTCCATTGCCCCCACATAGTTCCACACATTCGGTTGTGCATTGGGTCCTGTTGCTATTACTTCTGCCTTGTAAACAACTGTTTCCATATTGCAGTGGCCATTTAGTGGACAAGTTATGTTACCCTTGCATGAGCATCCTTGGGTCTGGGTCTACCTACTAAAATCTTTTTTACCCTAGGTGCACAACTAAAGGATAATCTCAGGGTATGTCTATTAAATATTTTATTGAATCTATTGGTTTGGCGAAAGTGTCTATCAAATAAAGTAAGGAAGATCTTATCTACTCTGGTCTTAATGTTTAAAGAGAATGGCAGTGTGAACCACAGTACTTTCCAGTGGCACTTTCTCTTGGCAGGGCTAGGGTCTGGCACGTAACTAATATTATCCTTGAAACCACTGGCAGCGAGAGCCCAGTTGTTGTACAGGGCAGCAGCATCAAAGATCAAGACATATATATAAAAACATTATCGATTGCACTTACACAATGTATGTCATCATCATCATTTAATGTCTGCTTTCCATGCTGGCATGGGTTGGACGGCTTGACTGAGGACTGGTGAGCCAGAAGGCTGCACCAGGCTCAATCTGATCTGGTAAAGTTTCTACAGCTGAATGCCCATCCTAACACCAATCACTCCAAGAATGTAGTGGGTGCTTTTATGTGCAACTGGCATGAGGGCCAATCAGGCGGTTCTGACAACAACCACACTCAAAAGGTGTTTTTTATGTGCTACCTGCACAGGACCTAGTCTGGTGGTATTGGCAATGACCACACTCAAATGTTGTTTTTCACATGCCACTGGCACATGTGCTGGTAAGGTGATGCTGGCAATGATCACGCTTGGATGGTGCTTTTTATGTGCCACTAGCACAGAAGTCAATTCGTGGCCCTGGCAACGACCATGCTCAGACGTGCTTTTAACGTTCTACTGGTATGAGTGGCAATCAAGTGGTACTGTCATTGGCCACGTCAGCGATTTTGATTTGATTTCACTTGCCTCGATAGGTCTTTGCAAGCAAAGTCTATTGTCCAATGAATGAGGGGTACTCATAAGTGGGCTGGTTACACCCACTGGCATAGGCCATGGGCTATGGTCTTACTTGGCTTGTCGGGTCTTCTCAAGCACAGCATATCTCCAAAGGTCTCGGTCACTAGTCATTGCCACGGTAAGGCCCATTGCTTGAAGGTCGTGCTTCACCACCTCATCCCAGGTCTTCCCATGTCTACCTCATCCTCAACTGCTAGGGTGTGACACTTTTTCACACAGCTGTCCTCATTCATTCGCAGTACATGACCATACCAGTGCAGTCGTCTCTCTTGAACACCACATCTGATGTTTCTTAAATCCAACTTTTCTCTCAGGGTACTTACACTCTGTCGTGTGTGCACTCTGACATTACACATCCAGCAGAGCATACTGGCTTCATTCCTTGAAAACTTACGCATGTCCTCAGCAGTCATGGCCCATGTTTCACTGCCATGTAGCATGGCTATTTGTACACATACGTCATACAGTCTATCTTTTACTCTGAGCGAGAGTCCCTTTGACACCAGCAGAGGTAGGAGCTCTCTGAACTTTGCCCAGGCTATTATTATTCTGGCAGCTACACTTTCAGAGTATCCACCCCTGCTACTGATTTGGTCCCCTAGGTAACGGAAGCTATCAACTACTTCTAGTTTTTCTCCCTGAAATGTGACAGAAGCTGTTCTCTGCACATTTTCAGTGTTTATAGCACCTGAGCATTTGCCACATACAGTCTGCCTTTTACTCTGAGCAAGAGGCCCTTTGTCATCAGCATAGGTAAGAGCTCTCTGAACTTTGCCCAGGCTATTCTTATTCTGGCAGCTACATTTTCAGCACACCCTCCTCCACTACTAACATATATATATATACATACATATCCATCTATCTATCTATCTATGGCACATAAAAGACACCATTTCGAACGTGGCCGTTGCCAGTATCGCCTGACTGGCCTTCGTGCAGGTGACACGTAAAAGCACCTACTACACTCTCTTAGTGGTTGGCGTTAGGAAGGGCATCCAGCTGTAGAAACTTTGCCAAATTTAGATTGGAGCCTGGTGTTGCCATCCGGTTTCACCAGTCCTCAGTCAAGTCGTCCAACCCATGCTAGCATGGAAAGCGGACGTTAAACGATGATGATGATGATGATATATATATATATATATATATGTATGTATGTAAACAGAGTTAGTGGTTATAGTAACTGACTAAGTGATAAAAATATCCGTATATACTATCAGTATCCGTTACCTGTATTATCCCCGGGCAATGGTGTGCAGGCACACCATACACGTAGAGTACAGATAACAACAGGATGAACAAGAGTTTATCAGGAACCAATGCAAATAATTAGAATATGAAGAAAGCCACAGATTAACCATCACATCAGTTGGACCACATTTATAGCTTATTTTTTAAGACAAAGCATGACATAACAAAATAGATGACGTAACATATCTTAAGCCATTACTGATCAGATTGCCAAAATACAGTCTATATATAAATGCGAAAATAAAATTCTTCATCTTCATAGGACATTTGAATTATGGCAATGGATTCTCATCAGAGTCAAGAACAAAACCATATAATATAAGCAAAAGGAAGAAGGAAAAGGAAAGAAAACATAGCTTAGATAAGTAGTCTGGAAGCCCAATATGTTAAGAGTAAATAATCATTTCCCATCAGGGCTACAGAGTCTGTAGGTAAATGCAAAAACATCCAATTCGTATAAATGAACAAGGAAAGGTTCTGTTTTTATCATTTTGATTTTGTCTCGACTAGTTCAATAAATGAACGAAAGTGCTAATAAAGAATTATCCAAAATTCTGACTGCCTCCTTTTTCTCAATTATATATATATATATATATATATATATATATATATATATGATGTTGGTAGTGTGTGTGTCTGTGTATTTCCACACACATACAGATATACTATGATACATGTTACTATTCACCCACACCTTCCTCTCTTCTTAAATTAAGCTCAACCTATCTATAGAATAGAATTTTCACCTGGTTTCTAACCCTCAGCCTTCCTCCTGTGCCTTTCCCATTTTTGTTTACTATACATACCTTGACTATTTCTCTTTTCTTCTCCCTCTCTTTTCTTCTGATGAAAACTAATGTCTAACATGTGAAGTCATGCTCTTTTTCCATTGAAATCATTAAATGAATACCATTTTCTGTCAAAATCTTTTGTGTTGTCTTTTTAAAAATTTATTGTCTTTACACACACACACTGTGTGTGTGTGTGCATGCATTTATATATGCAGTGTTTATATTTTTTAATACATTATTATTATTATCATTATTATCATCATCATCATTATTATTGTTATTATCATTATTATTATTATCATCATCATCATTATTATTACTATTATTATTATTATTATTATTATTATTATTATTATTATTATTATTATTATTATTATTATTATTGTTATTGTTATTATTATCATCATCATCATTATTATTATTAAGGTGGTGAGCTGGAAGAATCGTCAGCACACCAGACAAAATGCATTCACCAGTTTTTATGCATTCTGAGTTCATATTCCACAGAGGTTGATTCTACCTTTCATCTTTTTTGGGTCAATAAAACAAGTACCAGTCAAGCACTGGAGTCAATGTAATTGACTTACCCCTCCTCATGAATATCATGCATTGTGCTTATTATTATTAGTATTATTATTATTGTTATTATTGTTGTTGTTATTATTATAATTGTTCAGTAGTTTTATTTTTATAACGTGCTTTCACTTCACTACCGAGTGCAGCTCTGTGTGCCTTGGGTATGTGCTGTGGTTTGCTGTGATGCTCTTATGGTTACTGTATTGAAAGTGTTTTGCGTAGGATGTGTGCAGTGCCCAGTGGTGCAATTTTCTGTATATGTTATATACTATTATTATTATTATTATTATTCAGTAGTTTTATTT
>NC_068981.1:106046760-106050381 GCF_001194135.2 Octopus bimaculoides
TAGAGTATATCTTCTTATGTTAGCTAGTTTGTTAGGGTTCATTGTTTTATCGAGGTCTGTATTTACATTATTTTTCTTCCATGTTTATTATTATTATTATTATTATTATTATTATTATTATTATTATATACAATATTATTATATAATTATATTATATTATTATATTATTATGATATTATTATTATATACAATTGTATACAAAAGTAAAGAACTCTTCTATCTATATATTACATTTCTGCTGAGTTACTTCAGTCCTTTATATGAACTAAAAAATGAATTAGACTGACATTTATTTTGAACCTGTTGAAGGCACACCAGATGCCAAAATATATTGTTCAAAGCGAAAATAAATAAGTTACTTTCGAGTTGCGCTTTTTGTCATTAAGTTGGCCTTGGTGATGGATTATGTCAGCTATGTTTACCTTAGTGATGAATTGTGCCAATCGTATACAAAAGTAAAGAACTCTTCTATCTATCTATTACATTTCTACTGAGTTACTTCAGTCCTTTATATGAATTATTATTATTATTATTATTATTATTATTATTATTATTAGTGGGTCGGAGAAAATGCTCAGTGGCATTTCTTCCAGTTCTTTATGTTCTGAGTTCAAATGCTGCCAAGGTCAACTTTGCTGTTCATTCTTTTGGGATCAATAAAATAAAGCACCAGTCAGGTACGGGGTGGGTGTGTGTTTGTTATTGACTTTTCTCCACCCTAAATTGCTGGCCTTGTACCAATATTAGAAACATCTATTATCAAGGTAGTAAGCTGGTAGAATTGTTAGTGGCATTTCATCTGTCTTTATGTTCCGAGTTCGAATTCTGTCAATGTCAGGTTTATCTTTTATCCTTCCAGTGTCAAGGAAATAAGTACCAGGTGAATACTAGAATCACTGTAATCAACTAGCCCCCACCCCCAAAGTTTCAGGTCTTATGTCTATGATAGAAAGGATTATTATTAAGGCAATGAACTGGCAGAATTGTTAGGACACTAAGCAAAATGCTGATCAGTGTTTTGTCTGCCTTTACTGAGCTCAAATTCTATTGAGGATGACTTTACTTTTCATTCTTTTGGGGTTGATAAAATAAGTACCGGTAAAGCACTGGGGTCAATGTAATTGATTTTCCCCCTTCCCTGAACTTACTGGCCTTGTGCCAAAATTTGAAACCATTATTTTTATCATTATTATTATTATTAAGGTGGCGAGCTGGCAATATCGTTTGTACACTGACAGAATCATTTGCACACTGGATGAAATACTTAGCAGTATTTCACCCATTGCTACATTTGTAAGTTCAAATTCTGCCGAGGTTGACTTTGCCTTTCATCCTTTCGGGGTTGATAAATTAAGTACCAGTGAAACACTGGGGTCAATATGATCAACTAGTACCCTCTCCCAAAATTTCAGGCCTTGTACCTTTAGTAGAAATGATTATTATTATTTTAATCAGTAGGAGTTACAAAGTGACTCAAGGGCTAAAGCTTTCAGTCCTTTTGGTACTGTGAAACTTCTGTTGACTAAAATATTAAAATATATATACTTATGAATAGTTATCTATTTATCCCCTTTGTATGAAAACTTCTCTCCCTCCCTCCCTCTCTCTCACTCTCTCTCTCTCTCTCTCTCTCTCTCTCTATATATATATATATATATATATATATATATATATATATATATATATATATATATATATATATATATATTTGATGCTTTTAATACTTAATATCATACACACACACGTATGCCTACTAACAATAAATGAGTATCTTGCAATCCAAAGCATCACACATATACACACACATATTCTTGAGATTTTAGTATTCTCATTTGTTATAAGTAGGCATATCTCTACTTGGCAAACTACCAGCTCTATTCATGATTGAGTAGTTGGTACTGAGAACACCCGTCAAGAGAAAACACATGCTATACATGCATAGACCTGTTTAATTCTTGTTAGCTGTTTGTCAAGTTTATCTACTAACACACTTTTATGTCTGCAATATTAATATTCACATATGATGAAAAAAATACCATAGTGTGATTACTTCTATTTTATGTAAGCTTTTCTAGATGAGTTTATTAATGAAGCATTAAGCATAAACTAAATCTAACTTGATTTTTACTCTGTAGCATTACTTATGTCAACCCTGATTGAGCAGACCTATGACCAAATGCTTTCCAGCCATAGCCATACTATCTTTCTATATATCTTGGATTATACTGTCAGATATTCTGCAGGGTCCTTCCCAAACTCAACCAGTCACACCAAATATTTCTGACCCATGATAATACCAGTGTATTATCAATGGCTAACCTGACATGAAATTATATGAGATTGCTGAATCTGATAGAAATAATTCTTTCTCAAATTATACTCTGGCACTTTAACCCTTTAGCATTCAGATTACTCTGTTAAATGTAAAGCTTATTTATCCACATTGTTTTGAATTAATCATGCATTATCTCATAGCATCAAGATTTCAATGATGCAATGTTCAGTTTTAGAGTGATATTGTAGGGACGATGTGAGAGACCAAATCTGGCTGGTTTGAACATGAAACAGGTAGAATATTTTGACCAGATATGGCCAGTTAAAATGTTAATGGGTTTAGGAAGAACACAGTCTGATGATCTTAGAGATACTTTCTTGTTTTTTTTAACTTGTTTGAGTCATTGGACTCCAGCTATGTTGGGGCACCACTTTGAGGGTTTAGTTAAACAAATTGACCCAGTACTTATTTTTTAAGCTTAGTACTTATTCAATCAGTTTCTTTTCCCAAACCATTAAGTTACAGGGAAGTAAGCAATCCAACAAGGGTCATTAAGCAAACACAAAAACACACACACATGCACACACGTACATGCACGCACACATACATTGAGAAAGAGAGAGAGAGAGAGAAAGAAAGAAAGAGAGAGATATGCCAAGTTTCTTTCAGTTTCTGTTTATCACATCCACTCACAAGTCTTTAGTCAGCCCAGAAGACACTAACCCAAGATGCCATGCAGTGTAACTGAACCATGTGGGTAGGAAGCAAACTTATTTAAATACTCTTAACTCTTAGTTCAGGAGGAATGTTGGCCTGCTCACCAAGCCAGCAGATTAGAATCATTTGAAAGCTATAACAATGTGAGAAGGCATGTTGTGATCAGTGGTGTATAGCAATAATCAATAGTCTGCTCAATACAATGATATAGTTATCTATAGTTATAAATATAGTTTTATATATCTATATACAGGCATGGCTGTGTGATAAGAAACTTGCTTCCCAACCACATGGTTCCAGATTCAGTACCAACCTTAGCCAATTGTCTTCTGCTGTATCCTTGGGTCGACCAAAGCCTTGTGAGTGCACTGAAACTGAAGGAAGCCTATCATGTGTTTGTATGCGTGTGTGTGTGTATATATATCAGACTGGAGCCTGGTGTTGCCATCCGGTTTCACCAGTCCTCAGTCAAATCGTCCAACCCATGCTAGCATGGAAAGCGGACGTTAAACGATGATGATGATGATGATGATATATATATTTCTTTTCTTTTCGTTCTTGGACTCCCCAAGCTTGCACGTACTTCTTTGCCCCTCCTGTTCGTGCTTCACAGCGTTCAATACATACAC
>NC_068981.1:106050685-106061726 GCF_001194135.2 Octopus bimaculoides
GGTGGCAGCTGATGAAGGAGATGTTTCTATGTGGCTTGCTTGTTTGTTGTACCTTGTTTATCATTTTGTCCATGTTCTTTTGCCACGTCATGTACCCAGTTATGTATCTATATGTACATGTAGATGAAGGTATGTACATACATGTACATATATATGCATATACTCATATATTGTTTGTATATATATATATATATATACACACACACACATATATATATATATACTTCTAATATAAGGATAAAATTTTAAAAAATTTTTTTTATCAGTGGCCAACATACTAAAATACCTTTTAAGGTGAAAATTATAAGCAATTATAAATAAGGGCAAAAGAAAAAAAATTTCTATGCCAACATGCTGAAGAATAGACTTTAGATCATCTAACCACATACAATATTTTTCACTATAAATACACAGTGTGCTGAAATGAGGAAACCAAGCTGACAGAAAATTTTAAAATTCATTATTCCCAAATCAAACTGATTTCTGGATTAATCCAAAAGGATTCTTCCTTCTTCAGCAAGAAACACTGCGTTTCTCACTGAAGAAGGAAGGATCCTTTTGGATTAATCTAGAAATCGGTCCAATCCTGGAATAACGAATTTTAAAAAATTTCTGTTTGCTTGCTTTCCTTGTTTCAACATGCTGTGTTTTTATAGTGAAAAATATTGTGTATGATTAGATGATCTAAAGTCTATTTTTTAGCATGTTGGGATAGAAAATTTTTTTCTTTTGCCCTTATTCATAATTATACATGTGTGTGTGTGTGTGTGTGTGTGCGTGCGCGCATGTATGTGCGTGTGTGTGTGTGTGTGTGTGTGCGTGTGTATTTCTGTGGGTGGGGGGCGCAGTACAAACTAGGTTGCAACTAAATGGTTCCATGTTCAGTTCCACTGTGTGGCACCTTATGCAAGTGTCTTCTACTCTAGCCTTGGGTCGACCAAAGCCTTGTGAGTGGATTTGGTAGACAGAAACTGAAAGAAGTCCATCGTATATATATATATATATATATATGTATGTATGTATCTATGTGTGTGGGTGTCTTTGTGAATGTGCTTGTCCCCCAACACTGCTTGACAACCTGTGTTGGTGTGTTTATGTCCCTGTAACTTAGCAATTTGGCAAAAGAGTATCAGATAATATTCATCATTTCAGTTGGTCATGCTTGTAAATCCAGTTGGAAAATGTGTAATGATGGTTGCTTCTGATAGGATCCTATGAAGGTGGTGCCTGAGGATTGTACCCCAACAACACACTCAGAAATAGTGTGTGGAGAAGGCATGCATATGTACATATATAACAGCTGTTGATTCATTAGACAAGTATAGCCATGGCTGAATAAATAAAATATATCCCTGCATTACATGTGAGAATGACAATGGTTCTTGAATCCTGCTAGCAACATGTTGGAGGTTTGACATTCTTTCAAATTCTTCTGACTTCTTGGTTGCTCTGGATCATTCTGATGATTTTTCCTGTGCATCTTCATATTCTTAAATAAACCTGAGCAATTTATACATATTTTCTGGCAGACAATGCATGAGGTTGGCTTCAGCATAAAAAGTCATCATAATTTGTAAAACACACACACACACGGGTTTGGTTGACTGTGTGTGGTTTTGTATCTGATTATAAGAGTTTGGTTTTCATGCATGTTTTTGTGTGTTAATGTGCATGAGTGTATGCAAACGATACAAAATTTATGTATGTAAATTTGTTTGAAATAAACTCATGTGATTATAGTAGTCATACAGTTAAGGAGATTAAGTTCCAGCAGATAAATTCATATAACAAGACAAAGTTTTCTTAATCGAGGAAACCATTCTATTTTCATTAGTGTATCTAATTGGAAAACAGATACACAATTCACTTTGTAAAGTAATCTGCAATAGAACTAGTGCTCACTGCAGGGAAGATTTATCTCTCATCCTCTTAAACAGCAATAACTTTACAATGTATTTCACAAAGATTGAGCTTTTTGTAGATAATCTATTTATCCAGCTTGGCTTGTGTTTATGTTTGACCATCACAATCAATTAGTATGACTTAAGTACAATTTTCAAATATTGTTTCTTCCATTTTAAAGCAGAGAAAGACACGCACGCACGCACGCACGCACGCACGCATGCACGCACGCACAGAGACAGAGTTGAGTTTTATTATACAAATGAAAGACAATAGAAAATGCCAGACATAGTAAAGGAAATTTTGGATAATGGGGACCTGGGGACTCTGAATACTGGAAAAAGATGAGAAGATCACTGTTTAAATGTTTTCGGCCTTAAGTTGTTGTTCAAAGCTAATTTGGGCTAAACAATAACAACAATCAGCAGAGATGTTGGCTTATTCTATCTTAGCACTGCCACTGTACTGCATTCTAGTTTGAGATACTTAACTCTCAATGGTTAAATCCCTCTTCTCGAAAGTGGATGACAGGGCAATATATACAGGGTGCAACAGGTTTATTATTATTTCCATTTCACACCTTGGAGCTCTCAATTTCACTTGCTCCAGTTAATTCTGTAAGAGTGGACATCAACCTGTTGTCAAAGGTCTCACAGGGTCTCTTTCTACAAATACCAATCTCAAGATCCTTGCTGTCCTCAATATAACAATATAATTTTACAAGCATGTTCTACCCTTATGTCAATCCCAATTTCTCCAACTAATTTCTCAAACAGTGCCCCTGCAATTACTGGGATGACAGTTACTCTTTTCATTGCTGATATTTGTGCAATTTCATCTTTTAGTAACTTTCACTTTTCAGTCTTTTCCAGCTCTTTGGCACCAACTCATGCATCTCCAGATATGGCAATATTTATAATCTTGGCTTCCTTCTTCCTTTTCCACTACATCAATGTCTGGTTTCTGAACCTCAATCACTGAGTCACACTGGATTGTAAAACCATGCTAGGGCAGACTTTGCTGCTATTGATGCCATGTAAAAAGTATCCAGTCCACTTTGTAAAGTGGTTGGCATCAGGAAGGGCATCCAGCTGTAGAAACCATGCCAAGTAAACAAGAGAGCTGGCACAATCCTTTGGCTTGCCATCTCCTGTCAAACCATGAAACCTATGCCAGCATGGAGGATGGACGTTAAATGATGATGATGATGAGGATGATGGTGTGTGTGTGTGTGTGTGTATGTGCAAGTGAAAAAAAGATTTACTTCCACACAAGAATGTAGGAGAATTGGTTTTGGGGTTAATAATACACCTGAGTCTTAAAACGAATTGTAGCTTTTAAATTTAAAAAAAAGAGAAGGGATATTAATATAACATACTTGTCTCAATAATTTCTTTTTTTTTTACAATGGTAAATATTAGATTAAAAAAAAGTTTAAAAGAAAGACAATGCAGAAGAGAAAGTTCTAGAGTGATAAAACATCCTTAAAAATCAAATGTCCGATTGGTTTCTTAGCAAAATTACATGCTAAAAATTCAAATATTCAATAAGTTTCCCCCCTATACAAAAATGATGGAAGTTCAAATCTGCTATAAATTTCAGACTAACAATACATGAGTGAAATAATGAAAGTTCATTAGGTTTCAAATCAATAAATTATGTTAACAATTAGATACAATAAAGATTTTACAGAGGTAAGAAGCCTGCTTCCCAACCACATGGTTCTTGGTTCGGTCCCACTGCATGACACCTTGGACAAGTGTCTTCTACTATAGCCTCATACTCACCAAAGCCTTGTGAGTGGATTTGGGAGATGGAAACTGAAAGAAGCTCATCAAATATATATATATGTATATAGATCTATGTGTTTGTGTCATTGTGTTTGTCCCCCACTACTGCTGAACAACTAATGTTGGAGTGTTTATATCCCCATAACTTAGCAGCTCAGCAAAATGAACCAATAGAGTAAGTACCAGCTTCAACAAAAAATAAGTACTTGGGTCAATTCATTTGGCTAAAAGTTCTTCAAGGTGGTGCTCCAGCAGGGTCGCAGTCTAATGACTGAAACAAGTAAAAGATAGAAGATGCAAGACAAAAGTTCTGTCATGCTGTGTGAAGAATTGTTCATTGTTTGCTTCACTTGCAGAACTTGAATTATGATTCAAGCTGATACTGCTTTGCGCACACATGCGCGCACGTGTGTGTGTGTGTGTGTATATATATATATATATATATATAAGACAGAGGTTCACTTGTTTTTGTCCCACTGTTAACAACATTTACTTTTCTCAAGGTGAAGACATGTATTCTGCTTAAGGGTGAGTACTATACTCTCTTGGATTTATCAGTGAAATCATTGTTATTGATGAGTTTTACATTCCAAGACAATTTTGGGAAATACAAGAGTATGGATAAACTATAAATGAAACATGTGAGCGACTTACTGCAGCTCGCATCAGGTGGCTGGTGTTAGGACCATCATTTGGCACCAATTTTGGACCAATGCTGATGCAAAATTATTATTTTTATTATTTAATTGTTTTTCTAGGGGCTACTTTCTTGAGAGTTCCAATTATTCGAGTACAGGATAAGAATAAATTTGCTATTTGTCCGTCTCTGTCTATTTATTTATCTATTTACCACTCAGTTTGTCTAGCCATCCAGTTATTTCATGTATATGTGTGTATGTGGAGAAATGGTAGGGAGGAGGGAAGAGGGGGAAGGAATTGAGAAAACAATCACACATGTTAATACATGAAAACTTGCTATTCCTTAAATATCTTGACACAACTGACAGATCTTTTCAGACACTCTCTATAGTTCTATCCATTCTATACATTTCCTCCACTGTAGCATGAAATAGTTGATAAACTATCACATTTGTGTAACTTAATCATTATGGATGAGAGTGTGAAGCATTGTTAGTGTAAGGAGCAGGATTCTTCAGTTAGTTCAAGAGAAAGGCTTTGGTTTATTGCAACAACAAAGGGATTCTTTACAAGTATTTGTTTTGTGGTTGTTTATAAATAGCATTATTGGCTTTTAGGTTGATTATATGAAACCTGTGTAGAGAAGATAGATATACAGTGTAACATCACATAAATAAGCTGAATGTGAAGTACATTAGGTTCACTGTGATTAACTAGAAGGCTTAGCCCTATATAAGATGAGTAATAGAATTTTTATGGCTGAAGCAACTGACAAGATATTTCACGGTATCTTTACATGATTCCAAGTTCAAATTACATCAAAGATTGATACAATACTAATCATTTACATTATTAGTACATGGTTACACATTTACTGAGAAGGAGTTTATACTCTGTAAACATCTCACTTAATGACTTACATTAATTTTGTTAACCATCAGAATTTGAATTCAAATTGTAGAAAGTCACTAGTAAATGCTCTGTGACATTCATCCTGGCTTTAGACCAGTTCTTCCACTTCATGTACAAAATAATGTACAAAGATAACGATAATCTTCATTCAGTTTTTAAATTGTTCATTTTGATTTCAGTACCTGTCTGAACATGCACGTGTTGTTGTTACTCTCTCTCTCTCTCTCTATGTAGAGAAAGATAAAGAGTAAAAAACAAAGTGGTCAAAAGGATAAGGTACTTTGCAACTTATAGCTACTTAGTTCTCTTGTTGTTGTTGTTATTTAAACATGTTTCTGAGAGAATCCCTTTGTTTTATATTTCTAACATCATCTGGTAGCCAGAAATAGACACAAAAGCATGTAGAAATATTACCTGTGCCAGACTCACATCCAGAACTGAGTCACTCTTATCTCTTGTGCACATCCCATCTTGAGAGTGTAGCTAAGCACTGGTTCACAACAATCTTCCCCCTTCTTAAATCTCCCCACCACCCCATACATATTATAATAATAATAATAATAATAATAATAATCCTTTCTATTCTAGGCACAAGGCCTGACATTTTGTGGGAGGGGACTAGTCGATTACATTGACCCCTGTGTTTCACTGGTACTCAATTTATTAACTCTGAAAGGATGAAAGGCAAAGTTGACCTTGGCGGAATTTGAGCTCAAAATGTAGCGATGGGCAAAATACCGCTAAGGATTTCACCTAGTGTGTTAATGGCTCTGCCAGCTCGCCACCTTATTAATGATAATAATAATAATAATAATAATAATAATAATAATAATAATAATAATAATAATAATAATAATAATAATAATAATAATAATAACAACAACAACAACAAGAAAAATAATACTTTCTACAATAGGTACAAAGTCTGAAATTTTCTGGGAGGGGTTAGCTGGTTACATTGTTACATTGACCCAGTGCTCAACTGGTATTCATCTCATTGATCCTGAAAGGATGAAAGACAAAGTTAACTTCAATAAAATTTAGACATAGAACGTAAAACTGGAAGAAAGGCTGCAAAGCATTTTTGTCCAGCAGTCAAATAATTCTGCCTTGAATAATAATGATAATAATTTTAATAATAATTATAGTAATAACTTAATGGAAATCAGTGAAAAATATTCTCCATTGCTTGTTAATTATTCACTGAATTTCTGTCAATATTTATTTATCTTTTACCATAACCTAGCCATCAAGCTATAACTCATTGACTTAAATGCGACAGGAGTTCATGGAGAAGAAAAGTTTGCTTTCCTCATGACCTTCTGTTTGTTTGTTAGCTAGCGTTTTTCTTTGTCGTTGATTGTGTTTTCTTATGGTGAAACATGACTGTGTTCTCTACCAAAATGCAATTGAAAAAATCATTTGATCAAAAAGTTCAGTCATTTTTACTGCAATTACTGACACCTATCACTAGCAATGATTTTTCCATATGTAACACAGATGATAAAAATTCTGCAAGCTATTCTAAATCCATCACAATGTTGGAAACACTTTCATATTATCAGCAGGTGCTTCAGAGTCACAAATGTTTTGCCCCTTAGCCTGCATGCTTTGCCTGAGTGGATCAACAAGGAGGATTGAACTAGTTTTTGCCTGTGGAAGGGTTTCACTTGTATTCTCTTATCATCCATAGCCACCTTCAGTTGCTGAGCCTACCTCCTTGTCCTTTCCTTTTACTCTATAAGGTGTAATTACATTATGTTCGGCATTTTTTGCTTTATTAGTTCAATAAAGGCGACAAGGCAATGGAAAGTGCGAGGAATATTAATGCAGTAGATGGGGATTGGACAATAAGTGTAAGCTAGTGTCAAATGGTGGTTCCAGAAATTCTGAGCCAAGAACTGCAGCTTAGAAGATGAGCTGCATGCTGGAAGATCTGTAGAGCTCGATGAGGACATCCTGCAAACCCTGATGGAACAAAATCCCATCATAACTGTTGACAAACTAGCAGACAAGCTTGAATTTGGTCATTCAACCATTCATCAACACCTGCGTGCCATTGGAAAAATCAGCAAATTGGGTCAATGGGTTCCTCACAAACTTTCCGAGTCTAATTGTGCACAGAGAGTGAATATGTGCTTTTCTTTGCTGTCACATTCCCAAATGAACCATTTTTGGACTTAATAGTGACTGGTGATGAGAAATGGGTTCTCTATAAACATGTCAAATGTTGAAGATAGTGGGTATGGAGAGGAGAAACACCGGCACCCCAGGCTAAAGAAAGTCTTCATCCATGTAAAGTGTTGTTATTTGTCTGTTGGGATATGAAAGGATTATTCTACTTTGAACTTTTAAACCCAAACCAAATGATAGCAAAGAAGATCTACTGTGAGCAGCTTGAGCAGCTTAAGTCAGCACTAGAAGAAAAACAATCATCTTTGTTTTCAAGATGAAAGGATTTCTTCCATCAGGATAATGCTCAGCCACATACAGCAAGGATGACATTCCAAAGGCTGGAGTAGTTTGAATGGGTAATGATGCTCCACCCCACTATATTCACTGAACATTTCCTCACCTGATTATCATTTATTCTGCAGTCTTCAAAATCATTTGGACGGAAAAAAATATAAATTCAGTAGATGAGGTCAGCACAGTACTGGAGAAGTATTTTTCATCATGGACAAGTGAATTTTGGAAGAGAGGTCTTGCAAGTCGACCAGATAGATGGAAGAGTATTGTAGAAAATGAAGGAGAGTATATTTTAGATTAAAAAAGAACTTTGTTTATCTTAATTTTCCAAATAAAAGAGGTATAAAAAAACACTCTTTATGGGATGGCCCAATACTTCTATATTCCCAAGCATGTATCTACCACTCAGACTGTGGAGTCTACCTAACAAGGTAGGTCTTTTCCATTGCTCTTAAGTGATGTCTGAGTGTCTACCCTTCTTTTTGGCACTTTGAGTAAATTAATCACCACTGCAGTAACCCCAGTGAAATGTTTTTGCCCTATTTCCACAATTTCTTTCAGGGTATTCCTAGTCTAATCTATGTGACAGTATAACCCCTACAACACCTTGTGGCAATTCTCAATCTTTTTCATTGTGTGGATGGTTCACTGCAGATCAAACCAACAGAAGGAAAGAACTGCTGATGCACTATGCATGGCAAATTAAAAATTAGCGGAACACTTCACATAAAGAGTATAATTAATATAAGAATTATCTTACAAAGTTAAAATTTAGAAAAGTGTAGAAAACTATTACTTACCTTGTTTTATTAATGCAAACATGTATAAGAAAATTACGACATGTTTCTCAAGATGCTCAAAAGTTAGTATTTTCTTAAGCATTAGAATACATTTTAAAAATTTTATGAGGCACCTAAATACCCCTTTCAGTGCACTAATTGAAAATGACTGCTCTATGGTTATTTCATTATATCTTATTACACCCTATTTCTATCAAGATAAACCATGTAATCCAAGATGTTAAATTGATATGACTTATATTCAGACTTCTTGCATACAGACCAAGCAAAGTTCCTGCTTGGATGCATGTGTAAATATCTGATCAAGTGAGATTCATTATCATCATTTAGCATCCATTTTCCATACTGGCATGAATTGGAGAGTTTGAGAGGAGCTGGCAAGCTGGAGAGCCACATCAAGCTCCAATTGTCTGGTTTGGCATGGTTTATACAGTTGGATGCCCTCCCTAATGCCAACCCCTTTACAGAATGTACAGGGTGCTTTTTTATGTGGAATCAGTACTAGTACTTTATACATGGCATCAGTATGGGTGCTTGATATGTGGCACCAACATGTAAAATTATGCAAAAAAAATATGTGTACATGTATATGCACATTTATGGGAATGTAATGGGAAAATGTATGCATTGCAAACATACACACTTCATGAATGTCAGAGCATATGTGAGTGTGTACCTACAGGGAATACATGTGAGTAAACAAAAAATATGCCTGGAAATAAAAATATGCAGAGGCATAGACTACATTATAAATACGTCAATGTGGTGATGAACAGAATTAATTATTTTTCGAGTTATTATTCATCAATTATCATTATTCACTCACTGTACACACTAATATGTATTAACTACAATTGTAATTAGAGACAATTATGATTACAAATTTTGGCACAAGGCCAGCAATTTAAATGACAAGGGTAAATCAATTACATTGAACCCAACATTCAATTGGTGCTTATTTTATTGACCCCAAAGGGGATGAAAGGCAATGTTGACCTTGGCATAATTTGAACCCAGAACATATAAAGAACTGGGAGAAATGCCTCTAAACATTTTGCCTGACTCACTAACAGTTCTACCAGCTGGCCACCTTCTTTCCTGTCCATAATTATGTTTAAACATTTGTAGAGTAATATAGACACTAAATGTGCATGTATGTAAGAGAATGCAGCAAATGGGTTATTTGCTTGTGCCTGGTGGTACTGGTTCTCACAATTAAATAACTGGTCCATATACAAGTTCTCTCTGATCATTTCCCTTTGATTCTTAATTTTACATATAGGTGCAGACATGGTTGAGTGATAAGAAGCTTGCTTCCCAATTACATGGTTCTGACTTCAGTCCCACTTTGTGGCATTTTTGGCAAGTGTCTTCTACTATAGCCTTTGGCCAATCAAAGCCTTGTGAGTAGATTTGGTAAACTGAAAGAAGCCCATCATATATATATATATATATACACACACACATATATATGTATGTATATATATCTATGTATGTGTGTCTTTGCATCTGTTTGTCCCCCAACCACCACTTAACAATCTGTGTTGGTGTCTCTACGGTCCTATAACTTAGAGGCTCAGCAAAAAAAAAAGACCAGTACAGTAAGTACTAGGTTAAAAAAAAAAGTCCTGAGGTCAATTTGTTCAACTAAAATCTCTTCAAGAGCTGCCCCAGTATGGCCACATACAAATTTTTAACTGAAACAAGTAAATGATAATAGATATTTTAAATTTTTAACTCTTCAGAGAGTGACCTCTGTTGTTCTTTATCATCATTCCAACAAGAATTTTGTACTGACCAATCAGAAGATAATGTTCTGCCCACCATGAAGCTTATTACTGCATGGCCTTAATCAAAATAGTTGACTCAAGATTCAAGTGTTTAATAGATTAGATTAAATTTACAGTTAAAATGGTTTGCTTCTTACTGAATAAATTTAATCATTTATATACTTCTGGTATTGAGTACTTTACTTCTATTTGTTACACATAATGTTTGTGTGTGTGTGACTGTGTGTGTGTGTGTTCCAGTGTACATGCGCATATGTACATACATACGTACGTATGCATATGCACACTGAAACACATGCATGCACACACATTGCACACACAAACACACACACACATAATACATACATACATAGAAATGTAATTACAACAAACATAATTTGTTTATATTTGCTTTTATAAAGCTGTAGGCTTTTAATCTTTAGCAGATAGAAGATGTGGTAAGTGATCCATGATAGATCTCTAATAAAGGGAAAAAATTAGATTAATTTTCACTTCCATAAACTGTAGCTCCAGAAATTTATCCATGAGTTTTGTTTTCACAATAAGATTAAATAATATGTTTATTAAGCATGAAACTAAACGTGTTTATTAAGTCATATTTTACATGACCTCCATTCACATATTGATGGATACACACATATACATGTATGTGTGCATGTATGTGTGCATGTATGTGTGTATGTTTGTGTGCGCACACATGCACATGCTATGTATATTATATATATATATATATATATAT
>NC_068981.1:106061847-106074778 GCF_001194135.2 Octopus bimaculoides
ATATATATGTAAGAATGTAAACTTGCAAGAGTGAAAATATATAGGAAAGAGGTTTGAAAATGCAGAGGTCTTTTAAAGATGTTTATTGACTTGACTGGTTTCATTTTTTTAAAATAAGATTATCAAAAGTAAAATGTAAAGCTTTGTTGTGTTAAAAAATAGTTATCATAATTGTATTAAAATACTGTTATACAGTCTTTGAAAATGATAAAAAAATGTTAAAAAATAGAATCTATGACAATGAAATGATGAGAAAATGTTAAGAGGGGCTTTTTGCTTAAACAATTTACATGAAAGTGTTCAAAATAGGTAGTAAAATAAATTTATAATTATTTTAAGTTCATAAAAAATCATGGTTGTATATGAAGCATATATACAGAAGGAAATGTATTTAAGTATTTATACAGAATTTTAGGGGAATGACCAACGTTTCCAGTCATCATCTTGTCTTGTAGTGTGGGTATGAGAGATGTTTGCTACTATTAAACATAGTGTGGGAGGTTGGTTGGTAGGGGAGAGCATTGTAGAATCAAAAGGATTTCTTTGTTTTTGGGACTGGTCTTAGAGTTCAAAATGGTGAGTGTGTGTGTTTCTGTGCACGTTTCTATGTGTGTGTGTTTCTGTGCACGTTTCTATGTGTGTGTGTATATATATATATATATATATATATGAAATATGTTTTCACAGCTATAAACATATATTCCATACCTCAGAAGCAAGGTACCATTGAAGCATTATTATCATGGTAAATGCTGCCTCTCTTATGAAACACATAGTATATAATTACAAGCATATGTGATTCTCCTAAGGAATCATTATAACAATGGTAATGATTATTCAAGATGTATACACTTCATAAACTTGAAGCTGCTTGGAAATTTCTTTTCAAAATTACTTCCTAACTTTAGAACAAGTACAGACAAAACAGTTCCTTACTCCTTTGAACACGAAATTCAAGCCATGTAGCGCTAAAAGCTAAGCCTCAGCAGAACAGGGAGACAATCACTTAATTCACATATATAGACCATGTTTTGAAGTCTAAATAAGTGTCTTTTAAATTTTATTTCAAATGAGGTGCCAAGTAAATTAACCAAATACTTCACTGTACCTATTTACACATTAATTCAGTCTAACAAGTTTCTGTATTGATAATTCATTGGATATCTTAGAATATCAGTTCTTAAATTTCATTTGAAAGTACTTTTTCCCCCCTTGTCTTTTAAAATCTTTGTTATACAAAATATATCATTGTTACAAAATACACTATAATTTCAATCACAAACTCATTTAGCTGTTTTCCCTTTCTTTAAAATAATATGTCAGTACTGGTGTGCAGATATTTAGCAGTAAAAAAATAGTTGGCTAGAATTTTAGAAGTAAATCTTTTCTCTCATTTGGCACTCTATTCATTAAGTTATGCTGACAACATATGGAAAAGATAAGACTTAGATCTTTCTTTCCAGTGTGTTCATGCATCTCTTTCATCATTTATATACTGGAAAATGTATCTTTATTTGCTACTTATAAGTTCTAAATCTGATTTGGAAGAACTGTACTAATAGTTTTGTCAGACAATTTTAAACAATCAGGATTGTTGATGGATGGAAAATGTTGATTAGAATGGGGTTTTAAAGGGTATGGTTTTAGGGAAGATGGATGAGGCAATCTAGAAAGTAAAATACAGCAGGAATGTTGTAGAAGCAGTATAGAATTGATAGTTTAGAGGAGCAGAGGTGATTGGGAGTTATGTTGAAGGTTATAGGAGAGGACATAACATGATGGTAAACTGATGATTACAAAAATATCTTATCGCATCCTTAAGCAATTTCAGTGGATGAGTGGTACACAGTTCAAAAATCCCTACTACAGAGCAACGGTGAAGGAAATTTAGGGTATCTTTTTGATTTTTTCCATGCTCTTAGATGCAGCTGAGAATGTTTTAGGATATTATAAGTACACCACCCATGTTGTATAAAACAGTATTACTATGTCATGTATACTTGAATTTTGTAATGGTTTAAAAACTATTATTTAACCTTTGTGAGACAGTTTTGTCTGTGACTAGGATTATAATTTTTACAAATGTGAAGTATACGCTGTAAATGCCAATTCATTTATAATCATCTATTTCAGCAGTCCAGTATTATCTCCTGGATTTATTGTTCTATTTGACAAATTTACTGTTCTATTTAATATCAATCCTCTGTTGTCATGTTAAACAGCAGCAAATAATAGTCATTCAAAAGCAAAAAAAGTAAGAAAGAAAAGAAGCTAAATAAAATAGTTGTGTAATATTATTATAAATGCGAAATCAAGATAACTAAAATAGGAAAAGAGTGGAAGGAGTTCAGGGTATTTTTGTTACTTCTGTTAAAACAAAGATCTTTTTGTCTGTGTGTGTGTGTGTAGAAGTCAGACCATATGGTAATTATTTAAGGAGTATGGTTGCTGTATAGCAGTGAGAAATGTGCAATAGATGGAGAAGCGAGAAGCTGTGTATCAGAGGAGTGGAGAACTAAGTTGATTAATCCCTCTCCCATTCTGCTGGCCTTGTGCCTAAATAAGAATTGATGGAGAAATCTGTTCCATCGATTAATTGTACTCCTTTGAAAAACCAAACATTAACATTGTTAATGTTGGTGGGTTTGTCTTGTATGTTTTGTTGTTACTGTTGTTGTTAATCTTGATTCCACCACTCTTCCTGTGTTTGTGGATTTTGTTGTTTTTGTTGCTGTTGAGATCATGGTCATGGTGTGGGTGTGTTGAGGGTTTGCAAATGTTTACTACTCTCTGGAATAAAAAAAAACTTTCGTCTTAGAATGGCTATTTGTTATTGATGTTTGTTGTTGCTTAAAAGATACCTGTTGCTATTTGTGTTGCTGCTGTTGGTGGTGGTACTGTTGTTGTAGTTGTATTTTTTGTTGTTGATATTACTGCTTCTACAGTAGTTGATTCACTTTTTGCTGCATATTGTTGTTGTTTATTGTGCTTCTTCTGCTGCTTTTGCAATTATGTTGTTGGGTTTGTTGTAGATGTTTTTCATGTGGGGTTTGCATGAGTGCCATTCTGCTGTCTGTTGTTCATTTTTTATTTTATTTATTTATTCTTTTGCAGACAAAACACCCTTAAATAGATGTTAGTACCACAAAGATAGCACTTTGGTTTTCTATCATCGTCCACCACCAAAAATGACAAACTGTTTGAGAGAATGAGGAGGTGAGGTATTTTCTAAATGTTTTTTAGGTTCTCTTTGATTATCGCCATACAAGTTCCCTGGCACCCACTTTCTCAGTACAACTTTTCTGTATGTAGAGTGTTTCATTCATCTTTATCATTGTATGATTTTGAAAGCTATCATCCACCAAATGTCCATTTATGATAGGAGATCTTTCAATTTCACCTTTGTCAGGAAGGAACTAGTAAAAATTCCTCATTCTGTAAGAGAGAATGGAAGAGTGAGCTCATGTTTGTTTTTCATATCCATCATTTTGAATTGCTTGTCATAAGAGGTTAAAATTTTGTTATTCCATTTATCTCTCAAGCATTTTACAACCTGACCCGTTTCAGAGTTGATACATCTCTAAGCTACAGTGCATTTGTTAACATTGTTTAACTCTTAAGCATTTAATCCAGCCCAAATATTCTACTTGTTTTATGTTCAAACTGATCAGATCCAACCTCTCACACCTACTCTACAATATCATTCTGAAAACATACAAACACACCCTTAAAATCTTGAAGCTACAAAATATTGTGTAATGAATTCAAGACAAGGTGAATAAATAAGCAGTACATTTGACAAAGAAATCTGAATGCTAAAGAGTTAATAACCCTGTCAGTATCAGCAAAAATGCTCATCTGCCTTCTTACTTTATAATTTTCATACCTTCTAAAGGTATAATGGTACTGTCTGAGGTAGTTTTGCTATGTATTTAGCAGTGGTTATGATTGTGGTGGTGTTGTAATGTTGAAGTTACTGCTGTCCCTTGCAGCAGTAGATGCAGATGAAGTAGTTGTGTTGATGGTTGCCATAGAGCAATCCATTCATATCTCATTCTGCTGAGCAGTTATTAACTGTATTACTGATGTTAGCTATTTGAATTAGTAAGTGTCAAACTTGGGAATTCTTCTTGAAATTGAATAAATGCTTGTTGATCGTATCACATCTTTCATTTTTCTTTTTCTTTGCACTGTTATTGTTGCTGTTGGTGTCATTACAGTTATTGTTTTTAGTGGTGTTGTATTTGTAAATTTCATCTTGGCATAATTTTTCCTTAGCTTCAATGCCATTTTCCAAGCAAGGAGTGTAGTTTATTTTGTCTTTCACTCTTTCTTTCTCCTCTCTCCCTTTTTTTACACTTTTTTTTACTCTTTATTTGCTTTGTAATTCTGTCTCAAGCATTACTATGAAGTCGTTGTTTGCCATTTTTAAACTTGGGGTTTAAAAATTGATTTGGCACAAATTTACAATTAAAATTCAACAGTCTATTTTAAATTTGGGAGGCTATTTTAATTTTCCTTGAGGGAAATCTTACAATTAGAATATTTTATTTTATTTTATCAAACCCCTAAAAGGATAAAAGGTAAAGTGAACTTCAGTCAGATTTGAACTGAAGAACACAAGGAAATGGAACAAATTGAGCAAAGTATTTTTATTTTCCCAACACCTCTTCCATTATTATTATTATTATTAAATCTCTCTGAGGTTGATTTTGCCTTTCATCCATTCGGGGTCGATAAAATAAGTACTACTGAAATACTGGGGTTGAAGTAATCAGCTACCTGCTCCCCGCAAATTTCTGGCCTTGTGCCTATACTTGAAAGAATTATTATTATTATTATTATTATTATTATTATTATTATTATTATCACCATGAAGGCAGTAAGCTGACAGAATTGTTAGTACACCGGGCAAATTGCATAGTGGTATTTCATTCATCTTTACATTCTGAGTTCAAATACTGCTGAGATCTATTTTGCTTTTCATCCTTTTGGGGTTGATAAAATAAGTACCAGTTGAGCACTGGGGTTGATGTAATCGACTTACCCCACCACCAAAATTGCTAGCCTTGTGCCAAAACTTGAATATTATTTAGGCAGCAAGCTAGCAGAATCATTAGCACATAAGACAAAATGCTTAGCAGCATTTTGTCAGGCTCTTTATGTTCTGAGTTCAAATTCTGCTGAGATCAACTTTGTCTTTCATCCTTTCAAGGTCAATAAAATAAGTATCAGTTGAGCCCTGGGGTTGATGTAATTAACTAGTTCCCTCTCCTCAAAATTTCAGGCCTTGAGCCCAGAGTAGAAAGGATTATTGTTATTATTATTATTATTATTCTCATTATTATTATTATTATTATTTTTATTATTATGTGGTCAGTGGATGCTTACTGCTGATGAAGCTGTCTTCATGACATTACCCATCAAGGGGAGAATGCTGACCTCATTTCTTTCAAACCTTCACCTGTTCTCAGTAGTCACAGCCTATGTCTCACTGCCATGTAGCAAAGCTGTTTTTACACAGACATCATACAATCTACCATTCACTCTGAGGGAGAGGCCCTTTGTTACCAACAAAGGTAAAAGCTCTCTGAACTTTGCCCAGCCTATTCTTATATAAGCAGCTATGCTTTCAGAACTACCTCCTCCACTGCTAACTTGGTCACCTAAGTAACGGAAACTGTCTACCACTTCTGAGGATTCCCATGAACATTTGAGAGAGTCTACTTTCTGTACATTTCTGTTTGATGCACATCGGCCACATGTAAAGACTACTTTCTCTGTTAACCTCTCTGTGATACCACTGCACCTCTTATGTGTCCATAGCTTGCACTGGGTGCACCATATGGGATTTCTACCAACACATTTTTTACATATCAAGCAGGGCCATCTCCCTGAAGGGATCAGTGAGTTGTCTGTTTTCCTACTTACTAGGACTGTGGTCTTTGCTAAATTAAGTCTAAGGTCCTTTGATTCCAGACCTTGCTTCCACACCTGAAATTTCTTTTCTAGTTCTGATAGTGATTCAGCAATAAGAACAAGGTCATCAGCATAGAGGAGCTCCCAAGGGCAGCCTATCTTAAGTTCCTCTATTATGGCCTGGAGGTCTATGATAAACAAGAGGAGCTGAAAACCAACGTCTGATGAACTCCAACCTGTACACTGGATTCATTGTTACACTTGTTGCCAACCTTCACCTTACTGACAGCATTCCTGTACATGGCTGGTACAGTCTTCACCAATCACTCATCTATTCCCATCTTCACATTTCCCACTAGATAAGATCAACAAAAGCCAACTACTTCTCTTGCAGCTGCCACTCCAGGAAGATAGCATCAGCAGTGCTTCTTCCTTGCACAAAACCAAACTGCATCTCACCTAGCCTAACTCTCTTCCTGATGAGTTGAGCTATTGACCCTTTCCATAACTTTCATTACTTGGTCTAGCAATTTGATAACTCTATAATTATTTCTTTCTAAGGCATCACCTTTACCTTTGTAGCTGTTGACTATAATTCTTCCACACTAGTCATTGGACAACATGATTAACTATATAGGTGACTAGGCCATATCCTACTCTGCCAGATATTTTAAGAACTCAGCAGTGATTCCTGATGGGCTGAGGGGTTTTCTTGTCATCATATCCTCCATTGTTATATTAACTAAGCTACTGTTGATTTAGATAGTTAGTACTTCTGTTGGGTCCATATTAGGCAGGCTCTCCTTATCCCATGCATTCTCTACATTTAACAACGTTTCATAGTGGCACTTCCAAGCTTCCTTATTTGCAATACCACTAACTGCAAGTGAGCCATCATCCATGCCAACACACTTCTCTCTACAATATCGCAATTCTCTCTGACATACTGTCTTGCAATCTGAAATGTCTCAAGACTCTGGTTCTCATGCCACAGAACATTGGCAGACTTCTTCTTTTCTGCTTCTGCCTGGCTAAGTATACCTGTCTTCTAATTTTCTTTCTAGCTATCTGATATAGTTCTCTGCTATTACTATTTTTCCAATCCTTTCAGGCCTGTTTCTTTGTTCTAATGACCCTGTCTACTACACCATTTCCACCACCACATCACCCAAGGTCTGGTTGGGACTTTGCACTAACCACAGATTTTGTCTGTGACACACACACACACACACACACACACACACACACACACACACACACACACACACACACACACACACACACACACACACACACACACACACACATGCATGCACATATATGAAAGGGTAAGATCCAGGAATCCAAGTGTAGGAAGTTTGTAAGCTACGAGCAGTCTGTGGTAGGTATAGAAAACAAAAAGTGGACAGTGTACAATCAGGAACAATAACAGTTTACTGGCATTGAAAGTTACACACTTTTTTTCATATCAAAGTTACAAGGAAATTTGATAAACTCGAAGTTTCTGTATAGCTTAGAAACATATGTCACATGCATTTTATCTGCTCCACTCTTTCAGTTTGTATATATATATATATATATATATATATATATATATATACAGATAATTATATATATATATATATACATGCACACACACATACATATGCATATATATGCATGCATATATATATATAAGTATAGATGTATGTGTGTGTGTTTGTGTATACATATATACACATACATCTACTCGAACATATATATATATATACAGGCATATACATACATAGGTATATACACACATACAAAGCTACATAATGTATTGTGATTAATTTACTTGCTGACTATTAATATCTGCAACAGCACCAATTTTCTCATTCTAATGAGCGAATAATGTTATGGCTGACACATAGAGTCAATACCACATGGGTTTGAGAAAACATGATATATTGAGAAGAGAGGCATCTGACGCTGTTACTAATTTGCTTGTGATAATCTTGATAGTTCAGCAAACTGTCAATGGATTGTTTACTCTTTTAATAAATTAGTGAAGGTAGTACAGTTAGGTTAGTCAAAGAATGCCAAGTCTGCAATCTATTTCTCATATCCCATTTATAACCATTTTCAAAATAGCTCATGCAGAAAGACATGAATATTACAAAATTTTATGTTCTATTTTTGTTTTTTAAATCTAAAGCTTTCTGTTTCTATATGGTATTATTATAAATGTAAGTTTTGATAAATTAGAACAGTGCTTCAAATTATTTATGTACTAAATTCAGTTATGCTCCTGAATTTTGTATAGTTTTTCATTTAGAGAATTAATAGCATATTTTCATATTTTTTAATGAAATATCTGTGATTTAAATTTTTTTATTGGTTTAATCTAGCGGAAGGGCTAAAAACCAAATTATAGAGTACACAAGCAGTGGCAGAGTGTGGGTGAAAGAGAATGCTATCAGTACACATTATGTCAATTTGATCTGACAGGGAGCCACCAAACCAAAAGCAAGAGAGTGATAGAGCCCACAAGTGGACCATCTTGCTAGGAGATTTACATGCTAGACATAGTTGAATGCTTTACTGATGTTAACTGCAACTTATGGCAGGTTATGGTTCATCCAAGGTTATTGTTCATCACAATTCTTTATTGTAAATCCATGGATGGGCTCCAGATAAACTGGTTTTTACACAGTGATATATAGAAAACAAGCTAAACATATATAATGACCATTAACTTGTTTTATTCACATATAAGTGACAACCTTTTCTTAGTTTCCATCAATCAAATCTACTGACAAGTCTTTGGTTGGCCAAGAGCTATAATAGAAAACTTTATATGGGAATACTTGAGTGAATATGTGTGTATTTATTTGGTTTAGTCCCGAATCAGCTCTGATCAAACAAACCTGTGATAGAAAGCTTTTCAGTCATGACTTTGCTGTCTTCACCCATCATTACACTGTAATTAGGATCACTTTTTCAATGTGCTCTCTTTTTGAAACAAATAAGGTAAAGTGTGATTTCAAGTAGATTTGGTAGCTATTTATAACAAGTTGAACAACTATATATACAGGGGTTGGACAAAATAATGGAAACACCTTAAAATTTCAAATGAATTTATTTTAATATGGGGTAGGACCGCCTTTGGCAGTAATTACAGCTCAAATTCTACAAGGTATGGACTCATACAAAGTTTGAATTGTTTCCAAAGGAATTTTTGTCCATTCTTCAGCTAAAACAGTCTCCAGTTCTTGTAGTGATGATGGTGGAGGGTAACGACTCCTTACTTGTTTTTCTAAAATGCACCATAAATGTTCAATAATATTGATATCTAGGGACTGTGGTGGCCAGATAAGATGTTCAACTTAACTAGAATGTTCCTCATGCCATTCAGTAAGAACTTTAGCTATGTGAATTGGTGCATTATCATCCTGAAAGATTTCGTTTCCCTTCAGAAACAGTTCCGCAACCATAGGATAAATTTGATCAGATAAAATGCTTAAATAGTCTTGACAATTAATTCTCCCATGAAGGGAAACCATTGGGCCAGCGAATTTCCAAGATATAGCTCCCCAGATCATCACAGATCCTCCTCCATGTTTAACAGTTGGAAGAAGGCAGTCTGAGTCAAATGCTTCTTTTGGCTGCCTCCACATGTATACTTGGCTGATGGTCGTAAATATGGTAAAGGATGACTTGTTCAAGAAAATAACATTCTTCCACTGCTCTAGGGACCAATTCTGTAGGTTTTTTACTCCAAGGTTTGTTTTTGAAAGTAGTGGTTTTCTGATTGCAGCCCTCCTGTGAAATCTGGCTTTGTGCAGCTCCTGGTGAACAGATTTTGTGGAAACTAGGTTCTCAAGGAGGTTGTTAAGCTCTGCAGTAATTTTGGGAGCTGTACTTTTGTGATTCTTTTTAACAATTCGTGTAAGAGTCCGACAGTCCCTATCTTGATACACCAAACATTTCAGCCGTGTTCGTTACACTAGCGCCTGCCATACGAGCACCAAAAATTTGACCTCTTTGAAAGTCCAATAGATCTGTCATTTTAATGAATTTTAATTACTTTTTTCTGATATCTGAAAAGAAACAGCAATTTTAGCAAAACATATTAAGCAACACTAATAATAAATCAAAAAACATAAAAGTTAACATGCTTTTGATGGTTTTATAGATATTTCAAAATTATGATGCTAGGTGTTTCCATTATTTTGTCCAACCCCTGTATACTTCATCAGGTGTGCATGTATTCATTATGAAAATAAGCCTGACAAAAAACATGCTGCCATAGCTTTGGTTGTTTTAAAGATATATTTGGAACAAATGTCACAGTTAACAACCAGAAATAAACAACAAGGGAGGTGGGAAGAATATTTGAAAATAAAAATAGCTCAATGTTCCAGCTAATTTTATTTTCCACAACGTTCATTTCAAATATATTTTGAAATAAAAAATTAAGAGAAAATGATTTAATGCCATCTTGTGTCATTGATCTGATGCTAAAAGAACTGTAGTCTTCTGCTTTGCATCTTCTTCACCTAATTACACTTTGGCATCATCATCTTAACTGGCTACGTTACTTACTGGTAGCAAACCAGCAAATTATATTATCAATCTTTAAAAACCTAGTATATTTACATCTTACTTCCTCTTTGCAACTTAGTTACAATCATGACAACACTTATTGACTTCAATATAAGCTCAAAATTTTACTGTTTCCTGTATCAGACTTAGAGCTTTGTAAACTGAGAAAGGAGTGACAGATCACCAATAATAAGTTCAGAGTATTGGATATACTATTGAAAAATACCTACCTCTATAACAGTGATTCCCCACCAGTAGGGCCTGGGAAAATTGTGGTGGGGCATGGTCTCCCCAATTTTTTTTTTTAGTTAAACCTGGAATTGTGAAAATCCTTTTACACAGCAAACATACTACACCTATACTCAGCCTACCCAAACCAATACCTCCAGCGAAGTATACTGCATGAAGACTGTTTAGTACAATATAGTGCTAATCTAATGACCTAGTGTTGATATTTCTTCAAGGAAAGTATATAATCATGAGATGTCAATACTTAGTACTCAATAAAAGAATTACCAGTAGATTCTTTTTGTATCAAATAATTGTGATAAAATATTAAAAATAAAGTTGTTTTTTTTCCAACCACCAGTGGGGCAAATATTTTTCTGGAAAGTTATAGTGGGGCCTAGGGGAAAATAGGTTGGGAAACACTGCTCTATATGATCACAAGGAATAACAGCTTAATCTCCCTAAAATAATACCTAATACCTTATTCTCTTTAAAAATTGTTTTTCTAGATAATAATCTGAATAAAAAGCAAAATGATGAAATGGCTACCTTTGATCATAGGACTACTTCTTCAAGGCCGACTATTATTACTCATCTGATACTCATGATCGACAGTTTGATCCTTTTGTTGCCATTGTATATAAATGTATAAAACTATTTAATGTTGTTAGCTGTAATGGTTAGGCTAGTTTGCATACAATGAATTTATCAGTAGTGTGATTAATAATTCATGGATATTTATGCACAATGGAACATGAATTAGAAAATTTTAAATTGTTTGTTTTGAAATTGCATTTTTCCTATAAAGTTCTCTTCATGGGCAACAGGATGAGAAGATACTTCTTTGATGAGTGGCTAACAAATCATGTAACATGTCAGGAAAATCTGTTTTTTTTTAATGAGTGAAAATAAGAAAGTGTATTTGCATTTGCTCAGAATTTCACAGTGAAGGTTTAATAAAAAAGAAAAATGGAAAAAAATGTAGCTCTACTACACTTACACCAGATTGTTTGTAACACACATTATGTTGTGCATGGTTCAGGGTTCAATTCTATTGTATGGCACCTTGGACATGTGTCTTCTAATATTGCCTTGAGCTGACCAAAGCCTTGTGAATGTACTCGGTAAACAGAAACTGATTTGATAGGGTTGCCTGGCCTTTCAACAACCTTAATTCTTAGCTTAAGTTTGTCTAGTGCCCTTCTAAGGGCATTAGACAAAGAAGGGCACTAGACAAACTTAAGCTAAGAATTAAGGTTGTTGAAAGGCTAGGCAACCCTATCAAATCCCTTATCAGTAGAACATACCCTTTTAGTAGAACCCCCTGCACTGATAGGAACTGTACTGTATGTAAATTTAGCCCACAAACAAACTGTAAAACCAGAAATGTGGTCTATAGTATAAGATGTACAGAGGGATGATGCAGTAACAAGGCATTGGAGGGAACTTAAGGAAGAGAAGAGTTCATCAGTTCTGTACCAGCACGCTGAGCAGGAACACAGAGGCTCACTCAACAACATAGAAATTAAAATCTTGTCCACACATAGAACAGACGCAGCACTTAGACAAATTACAGAAGCTACACACATAATAGAAGATAAACCTAGCCTGAGTAGGAAACTGGAATGGAACACTAACAGACACCCCCAACAAACCACAACATATGACAATAAATTCTCCATAAACTGATAACAATATGAACAAAATATAATACAATACATAGATAAACAAATGGAGTTAAATACTACCTACAGTAACAAAATTAAATTAAATAAAAAAAAATTTAAAAAACACAAAAAAACAAGTAGGTATAAACACATGAACAAATAAATAAATAAAAACAAAAATAAACGAACATGTATTAACAGAGGATATAGATAATACAGGTACTCCCCATACACACACATGCACTTACAAAACATAGACACACATAGAGGGATACGCATGCGTAGACAAATACAATAGGAATACAAAATACAAAATGGCTGATAGTTAGCAAGGTGGGACAGACATAAGAAAGAAGAAAGCAAAGGACCACTGATGAGGTCACAGAAGTGTGCCAAAAGAACTCTGGTCGAAATAGGATTAATGTAATGTAATCTATATATATATAAATGAGAATGTGTGTCTGTCTGTCTGTCTGTGTGAATCCCTAAAACTCGAGAACTACGCAACCAATTTCATTCAAATTTTACACATGCCTTACTTAGGGTTCCAG
>NC_068981.1:106078021-106081480 GCF_001194135.2 Octopus bimaculoides
TATATATATATATATATATATGTGATGGGCTTCTTTCAGTTTCCATCCATCAAATCCACTGCATCTTCTACTATAGCCCAAGGCAATAGAAGACACTTGCCCAAGGTGCCACACAGTGGGACTGAACCCAGAACCATGTGGTTGAGAAGTAAACGCACACACACACATACACAAACATAAGTGTGTGTGTGTGTGCTTGTTGATATTTCACACATTTTTTCACTTTTGCCTCTTTACTAAAATATAGGAATTGTGAATCTAGTAAAAAGAAGCTCATCTTTGAACTTTATATTTCATGTGAAATGCTGTAGTTCACTGTACAACATCACAGAAATTATAAGAGAACTGGTTTTAGAAGTTGAAACTGCATTGTGATTTTATTGCTCATGGAAACTCTATGTTTCTTTTTCACTCATCACTTTTTCATTGCACCATTCCCTTTCCTTTCTTTCTTTCTTTCTTCATATATTTATTTCTCTTTCTCTCTATCTTTCACCCATTTCCGCTCATTGTGCTTTTCCTTTTATTGCTCTTTCTCATCTTGCATCTTGTAGCTGGCATACCACCATAGACCTCAGCTACAGTAACACACACACACACACATACACAATATAATATATTTGTTGTTACCATACAATCAAACTGATGCCCATCCCAAACTCTATAGGTTTGCTTTACCTGCAAGAAATAACAACTAAATCTCCCTCAAATCATAATCTACCATTAATAATAATAATAATAATAATAAAAAACAGGAACGAAACATTGAATTTAAAAGTTGTGATGATTACTGCTCAAAAGCCTTTGATGGTAGGCCTGCTCGATCAGGACAAATCTGAAGTTAAATTACAAGTTACCCCACTCTTCCCCTTAAGTACTGGTCAGACCTGTTTACAACAAAAATAAAGTGTGTAAATGTACATGTTTAATGAAGTAATAATGATGGTGATGATGATGATGATGAGCTGGGGAAGGAAAACGGGAAGGGGACGAAAAGGAAAAGTAAGGGAGAGTAGCGATAGTGTGATGATGATGATGATGAAAAGGTGAATAAGGACAACAGAACTAATGAGGATGAGAAGGCATTGGGGTGAAGAAGGGAGTTAAGAAGAACAGGCATGGAAAGCCAATGATAATGATAATGCTGTTGTTGTTGTTGATGATGATGATGATGATGATGATGATGATGGAGATGACAATGATGATGGGGATGATGATGATGATGATGGGGATGGGGATGATGATGTTATAATGGTGATAATGTTAACGAAGACTGGTGGCAGTAAAATAAGAGGTACATGGGGGTGGTGACACTGAAAGTTAGTAATGATGATGAAAATCGTGATAGTGATGGTGGGTAGGGGGTAGGGGTGGCATTCATGTGAGGGTGGCAGTCATGTGTGTGAAGTGTGTAACAAAAATGATAATTGCAAAGAGGAATATGGAGTGGGTAGGGAGGAAGGGAGGAAAGGAGTAGGATATTAATAAGAGTGAGGATCATGATGATGATGATCATCATCATCATGGTGGTGGTGGTGGTGGTGGTAGTTGATAAGGTGGGTATTAACAATAATGATGCTAAGATGGTAACAATAGCAACTGCAAAACAGAAACAATAAATAAAAATAACTAAGTGTTACAGGAATGTTTTCATTAACTAATTTTAGATGAGCTTGGAACATTTGCTATTGTTTCTTAGAGCAATTAAGCAAATAACGAAAAGCATTTCTGTCACAATAAAGTTTAATAGAATAATTTGCGAGATGTTCAATAATTAACTCTCTCTCTCTCTCTCTCTCTCTCACACACACACACAGCGCACACACACACACACAGTGCACACATACACACACATAAAGGGAGGGTGGTAGATAAGAGAGGAAGACAGAAAAAAACAATGTGAAATAAACAGAAAGATAGCAAAAGCATGTATGCACACACACACACACACATACAAAGAAAGGAAGGGAGTCTAGGAGAGAGAGAAAGGTAGACAGATATACACAAACACACTAGTACACAATGCATTTGCACACAAACACACACACACATTTGACTAGCTTTGTTTAGGTTCTGTCTACAACATCCATTTGCAAGGCTTTGATTGACCCAGGACTATAGTAGAAGGCACTTCCCCAAGTCACACATTATATATATTTTCTAGTTGCAAGTGTGGCTGTGTGGTAATAAATTTGCTTCCCAACTACATGATCCAGGTTCAGTTCCATTGCATGGCACCTTGGGCAAGTGTCTTTTACAACAGTTCCCAAGCTAATCAAAGCCTTGTGAGTCCATTTGATAGATGGAAACTGAAAGAAGCCCATCATGTGTGTGTATATGTATGTTTGTGTGTACTCCCCTACCACATGACAACCAGTGTTGGGGTGTTTACTTTCCCATAACTTAGCAGTTCGGTGAAAGATACAGATAGAATAAGTATCAGGCTATTATAAAACATAAGTACTGGGGTTGATTTGTGCGACTCAAATTCTTCTGGGTGGTGCCCTAACATGGCTGCAGTCAAATGACTAAAACAAGTAAAAGATACAACATAAAAGACAATATTTTGAATTATATTCAAACAACAGTTAATCCAAGAGAATGGTCTCCAATCATTCAAATTAGCAGCTGATTGACTGGAAATGTAAAACTCAAAGTTGTGGATATTATGAGCCTTGGTGAATCAACAAAAATTATATGTGTGTGTGTGTGTGTGTGGGAGTGCAAATGTATGTCTGTAGATATATATATTTATACATATAAATGTCTAAATATATATGTATTATGTTACATTTATGCATGAAAGCAACTATGTGTATATGAGGATGAGGTTGCGTACACACACACACACACACACACACACACACACACACACACACACATATAACCATCATCATTTTAAAGTTCACTTTTTCATTTTCACATGAATTGGAAGGAATTTATTGAAACAGATTTTCTATGGTCAGATGCCCTTGCTGTCATCAATCTCCACCTGTTTCCAAGTAAGGTGTGTATGTGTGTGTGTATATATATATATATATATAGATATATATATATAACTGATGATTTGGTACAAATCTTTATTCAAGATGATCATTTCAACCCATCCTGCAGCTGTCCCCTATGGGTAGGATATTGTGCATCTAGTTGTGTTGCATCTGTCAGTGCAGTCTGTGGAGGTGACACAGACTGCACTGACTGATGCAACACAACTAGATGCACAGTATCCTATCCATAAGGAACAGCTGCAGGATGGGTCAAAACAATTATCGTGTTGGATAAGAATTCTTATCAAATCCATTTTCCATTTTCCTCCTCAATTATAATCTAAACAAACACTGCAGAATTCCTGATGTAGATCCATCAAAAATTATGCTTTAACTGTGAATGGCATCAGGTAGCCTAAACAGCAAATGTGCTTTAATAGGCATGCTAACAGACATATACCCAAAGTCCAAA
>NC_068981.1:106081584-106090226 GCF_001194135.2 Octopus bimaculoides
GTTGTGCTAGGGTTTTTTGTTGATTGCGGGGGTACTGATGGTGTTACTGTTTACTTCTGGTGATGGTGTGTGTGTGTGTGTGTGTGTGGTTGATAGTTTCTGCTACCTAGGTGACCAAGTTTGTAGAGTAGGAGGGTGAGCTGAAAGTGTAGCTGCTAGAATAAGAATAGCTCGGGCAAAGTTCAGGGAGCTCTTGCCTCTGCTGGTGACAAAGGGCCTCTCACTCAGAGTAAAAGGCAGACTGTATGACGCATGTGTACTAACCGCCATGCTATATGGCAGTGAAACATGGGCCGTGACTGCTGAGGACATGCGTAAGCTCACAAGAAATGAAGCCAGTATGCTCCGATGGATGTGTAATGTCAGTGTGCATACTCGACAGAGTGTAAGTACCTTGAGAGAAAAGTTAGACCTAAGAAGCATCAGTTGTGGTGTGCAAGAGAGACGATTGTGCTAGTATGGACATGTGGCAAGAATGAATGAGGATGGCTGTGTGAAAAAGTGCCACACCCTAACAGTTGAGGAAACCTGTAGAAGAGGTAGACCCAGTAAGACCTGGGATGAGGTGGTGAAGCACAACCTTCGAACTTTAGGCCTCACCTAAGGGATGGGTTGTAAATGGACAAGATCATCGTCAGTACTTGAGACACTAACAAGGGGGAGGAGGTATCATGATGTGGGCAGGTATTATTGGAGGTATTATGGTTGGTCCTTGGAAAGTGTCAGACAGTGTTAAAATGACTGCGGATGCTTACATAGCCTTTCTGAGGGAATACCTTGAACTTTAGTTAAAAAGTCAAAGGATCACTTTTAAGACAACCATAATATCCATGCAAGATAATGCACCCTCACACTCAGCAAAGAAACCTACAGAGTATCTGCAACTATTAGGCTTCTATAGACCTTGGAAGATGAAGTGGCCTGCCTGTTCCCCCCACTTAAACCCAATAGAAAACTTGTGGAGTATTCTAAAGTAACAAGTTTACAAGAATGGATGCCAATCTAGAAGCAAGGATGAAGTGTGACAGGCAATAGTGGATGTGTCTCATGGTATAACATTAGAGGAGATCAAGAAATTAGCATGTTCCATGGACCAGCACCTTTTCCAACTTATTTAAAACAAGGGCTCATCTAACTCTTACTAACCAGCTCACCAATCATTTTTTAATGCTGTTTATTTGTCTATTTCTATTTCTTCTATGTTTGTGACTGTATGTGTTCATTTCAGTATGCACACCAAACAATTAAAATGGTATTTTCTTGTTTACATGAGTTTTAATTACACCTTTCCAATAATTTGAAACAATGAAAGTTTACATAAATTTGATCGATGACCGTAGTTTCTGCATTGTTTTATAGAACCTCACATTTTTTTTATACATTGCACAAATATAAATGTTGCCATTCTGTGAAAATTTCATTGAATTCCAACATGTAGTTCTAAATAAAATGTTACATCATTAATAATTTGAAATGCAGTGTATGTGTATATATATGTGTGTGTGTGTGTGTGTGCGTGCGTGTGTGTATGTGTGTGCATGCGTGCGTGCGTGCGTGTGTGTGTGTGTGTGAGTGAGTGTGTGTGTCTGTGTATATGTATGTATACCTGTACATATATGCATATATATATTCATAAAAATTATACACACACACAGGACAGCTCCATGTGTAGTTAATGTAGCAAACAAATGATTAGGTATGATAGCATAAGAACAATCATTTCTTTATGGGATTGATTGAACAGATGATTTATGTGGATGGATAACCCTGTTGTCTATGGAAACAAATTTTGTTTATCTCATTAATTAGTCCTAAAAAGGTGACACACAAAATCAATATGACGTGATAGAAAAAAACATGATAAATAATATAAAACAAATTTTTAAGAGTAGAAATTTATATCTACATTAGGAATGCGTGAAGACCAAACACATGGGGGAGAAGATAGAAAAGTTAGAGAGAAGTGTACTTTAGTGAGGAAGATAATAAACTGGAGAAATTGAGGCATTAAAAAAAACATTGAAAATGTAACCAGAAAAAGTGGAGTCTTCATCATATTTGATTTTTTACCTACTTTTTAATCCCTCATTTCATGCCACTTTTTCTGGTTACATTTGTGGTGTCAAAACAGGAAGTGTATGTAAGGGAAGACAATTCTGTGGGTTTTATACTCTTTAGTTGGAGTACAGTACTCCAACTAAAGAGTATAAAACCCACAGAATTGTCTTCCCTTACATACACTTCCTGTTTTGACACCACACTTCCTGCTTAACACAAACCTTCAGTACCTTTTCTTTTTTTAAACTTAACACAACTCTCAATTTCATGCATCCTTATTTTTTCAACTATTATCTGCATGGATTACCATTGAACTTTAAAAGCTCAAAGACAATATAATGTATTGGTATATTTATTTTTTTATATATTATTTTTTTTTTATATATTATTTTTTACTTTTTTGTAAAAAACATTTTCATTCTCCCCCTTCTCGAAAATTTGCCATACAATGAAAGCCGGTTAGAAATCTATATTAAAATATGCTTTCAGTTTAGCATTCTGCCTTATTATTATTTTTCATTTTCCTAATATTTCTCCATGTGCGATTAACACAACCCCACTATTTACTGACTTATATATATATGTGTGTGTGTATGTATGTGTATATATAGTTGAAATTTACAGAAAAACAAAAGACAAAGACAGGGGAAGGAAGTGAATGGTGGGAATGTGTGCAGTGCGAACAATGAGGTTGGAGGCAGTGGGAGGGAGACAGGAGGAGGAGATGAGGGCATGGATAGTGGAGGACATGATCTGTTGGTTGTTAGGCATGGGGTGGGGTGGGAAAGAGGGCAAAAGGAGATGTCTTGAAGTTGGCAGAGAGCTTCAGCCTTGTAATGGTTTGCGTGCCACACCACCACGGCTTCACCCTTGTTGACTGGTTTTATAATGGTGTCTTTGTGGCATCAGAGACATCAAAGGGCCAAGAGTCGGTTCTCATACAGAATCCATATGACCCCTAGGGGTCCATATAAGATTTTTGGGGGCCCATGCTAGCTAAATAGTAAATTTCAGATCCATGGTACAATTTTAATGTTTTATTAAAAGTTTTTGTTTAAATGTATCTCTCACAAGAAACAGCGAGGTTTCTTTCTCTAACATTTATGGTTCAACTTATACAAGTGAATGTGTGAATAACAAAAGAGGAATTTTGAAAAATATATTTATAAAATTAGTTTTTATATATCGAATGGCTATGGGAATCCACCAGAGTAAAATAGTATTTAAGGAGGTCCACAGGTAAAAAGTGATTGAGAACCATTGGTGTATATGAATAAATGATTACTAGTCCTTTGAAGAAAGCAAATAAACTAACAAGTACCACATTTACCCAAAGCCAAAATCACTCTTGTTCAACCCATCTGAAAATACTCTGAACCTTCAGTATGCTATGTCAAATATAGCACATACTGATTTTTACATTATTAAATGTGTAACAATCCCTTCATTACAACAGGTGATATATTTGGAAAATTAAGTAAAACAAAAAAATCAAACTTCTTCTTCAGCCTTATATAGTCAAGTTCAGACATTTTATTTACTCTGACCTGCAAGACATAAAAACATTTCCAATCTGAATTGTCTCCAAAATAGCTTGCTGTCTCTTGGTTTTGTTTAGTTTAGAACTTGAGTTATTCAAGATATGCCATGGTGGAATTCAAACTCAGGTCTATAAATTAATGAAGTACTTCTTATCTATAGATCCCTAATCTATACAGTAGCTATTTAGTATAATGATTTGGTCAGAAACTCAATTTAAACTGGAGGCAGGATACAGATACCATAGTTCCTTAGCCTACATGCAAATATCTTATTTGTTTAACTATCAGTAACTTCCCAGTTGAATGCATTTAAGCTTAGATGAATACCGTGATGATGGTAAAGTTCCCACAAAAATAACCTAAAAGCTTTTATTATTTCAATGCATTGCTTGTTTTCTAAGAAAGAGCTAAAAGATCAACATGTAATACCAATTTTCTTTCGTTGTCTAAATTTTTTGTTCTTCAGTTAAGGAATAAATCTTGTCAGAGAAATGTAAATCTATGTCAGAGAAATGTAAAAAAAAAAAAAAATGCTGAAAGAAAAAAGAAACATGTAAGTATAGAGAATGAAATAGCCAAGAAATTTATGGAATAAAGAATAAGAGTATTACTGACTAGTTTTCACTAACATGTTGAAATACTACTTAAATGCTACTGCATGACTAACAGTTTATTATTATACTTGCAAAGATCAAAGTAGATGTGTATGTATTCAAACATTCTTATGAGAGAGAGAAAGAGAGTGTGTGTGTGCAAATGCATGTATATGTATTATATAAATTATAAATATAATAAGCCTGTACAGGTACATGTATGTGTACATACACATACATAATTATCAATGTATGTATGATAAACCATTATGTATATACAGAGTAATGCTTTTAAAAAATACAGGAAGCTAATAAGCATGCCAATCCATAGCATACCATCATATAATGAGAGGTAAGTACACAAAGACTTTTGTTATTTGTCTGACATGTTTTACATTTTCAGACTCTATGTGTAAGCCCAAAATAACGAATGCCAAAATGTTTTGGCAAATAGAGTATAAGAGATATAATATTTAATGGTCACAGCTATTATAACATTTTAGCACAAGCAAGTAATAACATAGAAAAGAAAAAAGATTCCCCTGATCACAGCTATTAACAACATACATAAGCAAGTAATAATACAGAAATAAGGAATCTTCTTTCAGTATTTGTTCAGGCAAGCTTTAGAAGTTCAGTTTGATGAGAACTTTTATACATATCCTTCTCTTTGGTTCAGTAGTTTTCTTACTTTTTCTCAAGGAATCTTTGTGTTTAAGAACACTAATATTGATGAATTGGTTATTTTTCTGTCATTTCAACTTTTTTCCAGACTATTAATCTTTTAAATTAAGACTTACTTTTAATTTTCATGAGAAATTGGGGATCATAGATAAAAGAATATAATCTTTTTTTTTTTTTTACACTGCATTTTGATTGGTTCTATCTCTGATCATCTACACTTGTTCTATACTTACATATCTCTAACTGAGGTTTAAACTCAGAACTTTTATTTCTCTTCAGCACTTGAAATCTTCAAAGTAGAAATAAAGGTTTTGAGTTCATATATAACCTAAATGTATGTTTATGTGTAAATATAGGACCTATTGAGGCACAGTATAGCTGACAAATATGCAAAAGACAGTTGTCATATCCAGTAGCAGATCTACAAAACTGGGGCCCTGAAACTTAAAATGTTATGCACCCCAACCTTTGCAATCATCAACAGTAGGGTAACATCCAACAAGGGTCAAATAATGTTTGTGCCCTTGCAAGGAACTCCAGCTTGAGGCCCTGATAGTCCAAATGATGAAGTTGTGACATGGAGTCCTTAAAAATGAGTCTGAAAGTGAGCTTCTTTCCACCAGAAATGAGGTGTGAGTAATCACCAATATCTTTGTCAATGTGGTTGTTCCATGGCAGATCACTATAAATATTTTCCAGGCTATGCCTTATATTTTTAGAGTTATGGGGGTTGAAAATTAGGGAAGTGTTATATACATGCAGGATGTATCATTAAGATACATATGAAAATTACAAAATACTCTTTTTTCTATTTTTTGTAACAACAGTTTTGTCATACGATAGCTTCCTTGCAATGTCATTTTCTAGAGACAATATGCATAAGGAAGTTAAGTGCTCTTCAGTCGTAGTAGACCGAAATTTATTCTTTGCAAAGGAAAGCTTCCTCGCGTTCGGTAAAAATGTGTTTTTTATGGTAGTCTGACCTTAGAGTCCCTCATAGCGTGAGGCATTATTGTATAGTAATGCCCTTATATAAATAAAAATATATATTTCGGGAATAAACGATGGATTTTTTTCCCTTATGAGGTTTTTTTCACGCTAGCTACTTGATAAATTCTCGTAAAAGAATCCGTCCTATTATTGAATTTATATATATATATATATATATATATATATATATATATATATATATATATATATAATATTTGCACCCTGCCTAATCTACCTCTCACCCCTACTCTTGCATCCTTCTTTATCCCCTTCACTTTGTACCCTCTCTCTCCATTGTTCATTGCTCCTCTAAACTTTTCACCTTTCCAGCACCTGGGCAGACCACTTTACATCACTCCTTCATGCTCATCTTTTTCTAAGCTCACATATATAAGAAACTGAATTTAGACCACCTCAATAGAAAAGAAAGATAAGCAAGTTGAGAGACTAATAGATGGGAAAAACCATCAACTTGTACAAATTCTGAAGTAGCACCGTGGGTAAGTAAGATTTGTCAAGAGTAGGTGAGAGATTAACACATGAAGAAAAGCAACAAGGCTCATATAGGTGTGTGATAACTGCTTTGAATTGAATTTTCTTGCCTTTAAATAATTGATGATCCAGAATGTTCAAGAATCCATTCGGCAGGAACATTTGTATGTTTCTTCTGAAGTTGCTGCCTCAACCATAAATAAATCATCCAGTGCTCATTAATCAAATTATATTTGTATTGGCATTAATACTTTTTATTGCACCTGTTTTTCTTTTCTTGAAAATATTAGGTTGTGATTCTTGACTAGGAAAATCTGAGAACAATAGTTTGGATCTCAACTGGGTTCTCACAATAAAAGTATCTTGTAAAGTGATTAGTACCAGGAAGGCCATCTGGCTGTAGTAAATATACCAAAGTAGTCATTGGAGCAGGATGCAGTTCTCTAACTTGTCAGATCTTGTTGATCCAACCTATACCAGCATGGAAAACAGACACTATTAGACAATGATGATTGTATAGTTTGAAATCCCAGAAGACCAAGCTCATACAGAATCAGATAATCAGCCATTTAGTTAGCAGCACATATTCTTGACTGTGACTATGCTGTTTTGATGGTTTGAGATTGATTTAACTCAAACAACTTTGCAGTGTCATTAGAAAAACTATAGCTGTACATTCCCATGACTTGAATACAGATACAAGCAAGGGACTAGAGTTTGGATCCTTAATGTATTATATAATTTTTTAAAAGCTTTAAATTTATCTCCTAATCATACTAAATGATTTAAAACAGTAAATCTCATCTGTAAATGAATAAACTAGGATTTTATGACTGATATAATACATCTTATTTTTTGAGCATAATTGGCTGGTAATAGAGATGGGCTTGCAAATGGCTTCTTATTGTGACGGGATTAGATTTAGGGTTAGGGTACACTGGTAAAAGCAAGAATGACTGAATTAATAGGATGCAACAACTGGCTGAGAAGTTAACTATTTCTATTATGTCACAAGCACTCTGGTATGTAGGACAGGGTGGAGGTGCAATGGCCCAGTGGTTAGGGCAGCGGACTCGCGGTCGTAGGATCGCAGTTTTGATTCTCAGACTGGGCGTTGTGCATGTTTATTGAGCGAAAACACCTAAAGTTCCACAAGGTTCAAGCAGGGGATGGTGGCAAACCCTGCTGTACTCTTTCACCACAACTTTCTCTCACTCTTTCTTCCTGTTTCTGTTGTACCTGTATTTCACAAAGGCCAGCCTTGTCACACTCTGTGTCATGCTGACTCTCCCCCGAGAACTACATTAAGGGTACACGTGTCTGTGGAGTGCTCAGCCACTTGCATGTTAATTTCACGAGCAAGCTGTTCTGTTGATGGGATCAACTGGAACCCTTGTTGTCGTAACTGACAGAGTGCCAACCACCACCAACCATGTAGGACAGGAATAACTCACTCCGTAACCAATAACTATGCTGTAAAACTGACAAATTCAGTTCCTTTTTGTTGGTATATTTGTTGGATACTGGTTTCATAAACACAATGGGATAGTATAATGAAATAAACTGAACAGGTATGCTACATTATATTTATCTTATCAATCCCAGATGTACAAAAAGCAAAGCTAATACTGGTAGAATTTAAACTTAAAATGTTCAAGTTGAAACTAAATATATTTATTTATTTTATCCAGTGTTCTACTTCTATGACTGTGCCACTCTATTAAAAATAATATTTTCCACATTGGTACAAGGTTAAAAATATTTTAGGAAGGGAGTACTCGATGAAATCAAGCAGGTGTTCTTTATTTTTACAATGTGTCTTTTTTTTTAATATCTTTAAATAACTTTGTAATAAGTGGATCAATAGTTTCTATTGCAGTTGTTATGAAATGATAGTCAAAAAGACATTTATTCTTCATTATTTTCTTTATTTGATTGTGGTACCAAGTCCCAAAATTGTTGAGTTAAATTGACAAATTGTGAGTAAATGAGTGATTATAAACATCATGGCACAGGAGTGGCTGTGTGGTAAGTAGCTTGCTTACCAACCACATGGTTCGGAGTTCAGTCCTACTGCGTGGCACCTTGGGCAAGTGTCTTCTACTATAGCCTCGGGCTGACCAAAGCCTTGTGAGTGGATTTGGTAGACGGAAACTGAAAGAAGCCCGTCGTATTTTTTTTCTCCTTGTTTTTCTCCTTATTTCTTTGTGTTCCTTTCAGTTGAAGAGCGTAGCTCGAAACGTTAAAGACTTTCTCTATTCCCGAGCGTTAAACTAATACATCC